>NC_134690.1:406563427-406786213 GCF_050947455.1 Rhinoderma darwinii
ATACTGTTACTGAATAATACCCCCACACCATAACCACATAGTGACTGAATAATACCCCCATACTGATACTGATTAATACCGCCACACCATAACCACATAGTGACTGAATAATACCCCCATACTGTTACTGAATAATACCACCACACCATAACCACATAGTGACTTAATAGTACCCCCATACTGTTTCTGAATAATACCACCACACCATAACCACATAGTGACTGAATAATACCCCCATACTGTTACTGAATAATACCGTCACACCATAACCACATAGTGACTGAATAATACCCCCATACTGTTACTGAATAATACCGCCACACCATAACCACATAGTGACTGAATAATACCTCCGTATTATTACTGAATAATACCGCCACACCATAACCACATAGTGACTGAATAATACCCCCATACTGTTACTGAATAATACCACCACACCATAACCACGTAGAGACTGAATAATACCCCCATACTGTTTCTGAATAATATCACCACACCATAACCACATAGTGACTGAATAATACCCCCATACTGTTACTGAATAATACCGCCACATCATAACCACATAGGGACTGAATAATACCCCCATACTGTTACTAAATAATACCCCCACACCATAACCACATAGTGACTGAATAATACCCCCATACTGATACTGAATAATACCACCACATCATAACCACATAGTGACTGAATAATACCCCCATACTGATACTGAATAATACCACCACATCATAACCACATAGTGACTGAATAATACCCCCATACTGTTACTGAATAATACTGCCACAACATAACCACATAGTGACTGAATAATACCCCCATACTGTTTCTGAATAATACCCCCATATTGTTACTGAATAATAACTCCACACCATAACCACATAGTAACTGAACAATACCCCCATACTGTTACTGAATAATACCACCACACCATAACCACATAGTGACTGAAAAATACCCCCATACTGTTACTGAATAATACCACCACACCATAACCACGTAGTAACTGAACAATACCCCCATACTGTTACTGAATAATACCGCCACACCATAACCACATAGTAACTGAACAATACCCCCATACTGTTACTGAATAATACTGCCACACTATAACCACATAGTAACTGAACAATACCCCCATACTGTTACTGAATAATACCACCACACCATAACCACATAGTAACTGAATAATACCCCCATACTGTTACTGAATAATACCTCCACACCATAACCACATAGTGACTGAATAATACCCCATACTGTTACTGAATAATACCCCCACACCATAACTACAGTGACTGAATAATACTCCCATACTGTTACTGAATAATACCCCCACACCATAACCACATAGTGACTGAATAATACCGCCACACCATAACCACATCGTGACTGAATAATACCCCCATACTGATACTGAATAATACCGCCACACCATAACCACATAGTGACTGAATAATACCCCCATACTGTTACTGAATAATACCACCACACCATAACCACATAGTGACTGAATAATACCCCCATACTGTTACTGAATAATACCCCCATACTGTTACTGAATAATACCGCCACACCATAACCACATAGTGACTGAATAATACCCCCATACTGTTACTGAATAATACTACCACACCATAACCACATAGTGACTGAATAATACCCCCATACTGTTACTGAATAATACCCCCATACTGTTTCTGAATAATACCCCCATATTTTTACTAAATAATACCTCCACACCATAACCACATAGTAACTGAACAATACCCCCATACTGTTACTGAATAATACCACCACGCCATAACCACATAGTGACTGAATACCCCCATACTGTTACTGAATAATACCGCCACCCCATAACCACATAGTGACTGAATAATACCCCCATACTGTTACTGAATAATACCGCCACACGATAACCACATAGTGACTGAATAATACACCCATACTGTTACTGAATAATACCGCCACACCATAACCACATAGTGACTGAATAATACCTCCATACTGTTACTGAATAATACCACCACACCATAACCATATAGTGACTGAATAATACCACCATACTGTTACTGAATAATACCGCCACATCATAACCATATAGTGACTGAATAATACCCCCATACTGTTACTGAATAATACCACCACACCATAACCACATAGTGACTGAATAATACCTCCATACTGTTACTGAATAATACCACCACACCATAACCACATAGTGACTGAATAATACCCCCATACTATTACTGATAATACCACCACACCATAACCAGATAGTGACTGAATAATACCCCCATACTGTTACTGAATAATACCTCCACTCCATAACCACAAAGTGACTCAATAATACCACCATAATGTTACTGAATAATACCGCCACACCATAACCACATAGTGGCTGAATAATACACCCATACTGGTACTGAATAATACCCCTATACTGATACTAATTAATACCTCCACACCATAACCACATAGTGACTGAATAATTCCTCCATACTGTTACTGAATAATACCACCACACCATAACCACATAGTGACTGAATAATACCCCCATACTGTTACTGAATAATACCTCCACACCATAACCACATAGTGACTGAATAATTCCTCCATACTGTTACTGAATAATACCGCCACATCATAACCACATAGTGACTGAATAATACCCCCATACTGTTACTGAATAATACCACCACACCATAACCACATAGTGACTGAATAATACCCCCATACTGTTACTGAATAATACCACCACACCGTAACCACATAGTGACTGAATAATACCCCCATACTGTTACTGAATAATACCGCCACATCATAACCACATAGTGACTGAATAATACCCCATACTGTTACTGAATAATACCCCCACACCATAACCACATAGTGACTGAATAATACCCCCATACTGTTACTGAATAATACCACCACATCATAACCACAAAGTGACTGAGTAATATCCCCATACTGTTACTGAATACCCCCATACTGTTACTGAATAATACCCCCACACCATAACCACATAGTGACTGAATAATACCCCCATATTGTTACTGAATAATACCACCACACCATAACCACATAGTGACTGAATAATACCATCATACTGTTACTGAATAATACCACCACACCCTAACCACATAGTGACTGACTAATACCACCATACTGTTACTGAATAATACCGCTACACCATAACCACATAGTGACTGAATAATACTCCATACTGTTACTGAATAATACCGCCACATCATAACCACATAGTGACTGAATAATACCCCCATACTGTTACTGAATAATACCACCACACCATAACCACATAGTGACTGAATAATACCCCCATACTGTTACTGAATAATACCACCACACCGTAACCACATAGTGACTGAATAATACCCCCATACTGTTACTGAATAATACCGCCACATCATAACCACATAGTGACTGAATAATACCCCATACTGTTACTGAATAATACCCCCACACCATAACCACATAGTGACTGAATAATACCCCCATACTGTTACTGAATAATACCACCACATCATAACCACAAAGTGACTGAGTAATATCCCCATACTGTTACTGAATACCCCCATACTGTTACTGAATAATACCCCCACACCATAACCACATAGTGACTGAATAATACCCCCATATTGTTACTGAATAATACCACCACACCATAACCACATAGTGACTGAATAATACCATCATACTGTTACTGAATAATACCACCACACCATAACCACATAGTGACTGAATAATACCATCATACTGTTACTGAATAATACCACCACACCATAACCACATAGTGACTGAATAATACTCCATACTGTTACTGAATAATACCGCCACACCATAACCACATAGTGACTGAATAATACCCCCATACTGATACCGAATAATACCACCACCCCATAACCACATAGTGACTGAATAATACCCCCATACTGTTACTGAATAATACCAACACACCATATCCACATAGTGACTGACTAATACCACCATACTGTTACTGAATAATACCAACACACCATATCCACATAGTGACTGAATAATATCACCATACTGTTACTGAATAATACCCCCACACCCTAACCACATAGTGACTGAATAATACCCCCATACTGTTACTGAATAATACCGCTACATCATAACCACATAGTGACTGAATAATACCCCCATACTGATACTGAATATTACCACCACACCATAACCACATAGTGACTGAATAATACCTCCACACCATAACCACATAGTGACTGAATAATACCCCCATACTGATACTGAATAATACCACCACACCATAACCACATAGTGACTGAATAATACCCCCATACTGTTACTGAATAATATCTCCACACCATAACCACATAGTGACTGAATAATACCCCCATACTGTTACTGAATAATACCACCACAACACAAGCACATAGTGACTGAATAATACCCCCATACTGTTACTGAATAATACCCCCACACCATAACCACATAGTGATTGAATAATACCACCATACTGTTACTGAATAATATCACCACACCATAACCACATAGTGACTGAATAATACCCCCATACTGTTACTGAATAATACCACCACAACACAAGCACATAGTGACTGAATAATACCCCCGTACTATTACTGAATAATACCACCACACCATAACCACATAGTGACTGAATAATACCCCCATACTGTTACTGAATAATACCACCACACCATAACCACATAGTGACTGAATAATACCCCCATACTGTTACTGATTAATACCTCCACACCATAACCACATAGTGACTGAATAATACCGCCATACTGATACTGAATAATACCTCCACACCATAACCACATAGTGACTGAATAATACCCCAAACTGTTACTGAATAATACCTCCACACCATAACCACATAGTGACTGAATAATACCCCATACTGTTACTGAATAATACCACCACAACACAAGCACATAGTGACTGAATAATACCCCATACTGTTACTGAATAATACCACCACAACACAAGCACATAGTGACTGAATAATACCCCATACTGTTACTGAATAATACCTCCACACCATAACCACATAGTGACTGAATAATACCCCATACTGTTACTGAATAATACCTCCACACCATAACCACATAGTGACTGAATAATACCCCCATACTGTTACTGAATAATACCGCCACACCATAACCACATAGTGACTAAATAATACACCCATACTGTTACTGAATAATACCTCCACACTATAACCACATAGTGACTGAATAATACCTCCGTACTATTACTGAATAATACCTCCACACCATAACCACATAGTGACTGAATAATACCGCCATACTGATACTGAATAATACCTCCACACCATAACCACATAGTGACTGAATAATACCCCATACTGTTACTGAATAATACCTCCACACCATAACCACATAGTGACTGAATAATACTCCATACTGTTACTGAATAATACCACCACACCATAACCACATAGTGACTGAATAATACCTCCATACTGTTACTGAATAATACCTCCACACCATAACCACATAGTGACTGAATAATACCCCCATATTGTTACTGAATAAGACCACCACACCATAACCACATAGTGACTGAATAATACCCCCATACTATTACTGAATAATACCGCCACACCATAACCACATAGTGACTGAATAATACCCCCGTATTATTACTGAATAATACCGCCACACCATAACCACATAGTGACTGAATAATACCCCCATACTGTTACTGAATAATACCTCCACACCATAACCACATAGTGACTGAATAATACCGCCATACTGTTACTGAATAATACCTCCACACCATAACCACATAGTGACTGAATAATACCGCCATACTGATACTGAATAATACCTCCACACCATAACCACATAGTGACTGAATAATACCCCATACTGTTACTGAATAATACCTCCACACCATAACCACATAGTGACTGAATAATACCCCATACTGTTACTGAATAATACCACTACACCATAACCACATAGTGACTGAATAATACCCCCATACTGTTTCTGAATAATACCACCACACCATAACCACATAGTGACTGAATAATACCCCATACTGTTACTGAATAATACCTCCACACCATAACCACATAGTGACTGAATAATACCCCATACTGTTACTGAATAATACCCCATACCATAACCACATAGTGATTGAATAATACCCCCATACTGTTACTGAATAATACTGCCACACCATAACCACATAGTGACTGAATAATACCCCATACTGTTACTGAATAATACCACCACACCATAACCACATAGTGACTGAATAATACCTCCATACTGTTACTGAATAATACCTCCACACCATAACCACATAGTGACTGAATAATACCCCCATATTGTTACTGAATAATACCACCACACCATAACCACATAGTGACTAAATAATACCCCCATACTATTACTGAATAATACCGCCACACCATAACCACATAGTGACTAAATAATACTCCCATACTGTTACTAAATAATACCGCCACACCATAACCACATAGTGACTGAATAATACCCCCGTATTATTACTGAATAATACCGCCACACCATAACCACATAGTGACTGAATAATACCCCCATACTGTTACTGAATAATACCGCCACATCATAACCACATAGGGACTGAATAATACCCCCATACTGTTACTGAATAATACCCCCACACCATAACCACATAGTGACTGAATAATACCCCCATACTGATACTGAATAATACCACCACATCATAACCACATAGTGACTGAATAATACCCCCATACTGATACTGAATAATACCACCACATCATAACCACATAGTGACTGAATAATACCCCCATACTGTTACTGAATAATACTGCCACAACATAACCACATAGTGACTGAATAATACCCCCATACTGTTTCTGAATAATACCCCCATATTGTTACTGAATAATAACTCCACACCATAACCACATAGTAACTGAACAATACCCCCATACTGTTACTGAATAATACCACCACACCATAACCACATAGTGACTGAAAAATACCCCCATACTGTTACTGAATAATACCACCACACCATAACCACATAGTAACTGAACAATACCCCCATACTGTTACTGAATAATACCGCCACACCATAACCACATAGTAACTGAACAATACCCCCATACTGTTACTGAATAATACTGCCACACTATAACCACATAGTAACTGAACAATACCCCCATACTGTTACTGAATAATACCACCACACCATAACCACATAGTAACTGAATAATACCCCCATACTGTTACTGAATAATACCTCCACACCATAACCACATAGTGACTGAATAATACCCCATACTGTTACTGAATAATACCCCCACACCATAACTACAGTGACTGAATAATACTCCCATACTGTTACTGAATAATACCCCCACACCATAACCACATAGTGACTGAATAATACCGCCACACCATAACCACATCGTGACTGAATAATACCCCCATACTGATACTGAATAATACCGCCACACCATAACCACATAGTGACTGAATAATACCCCCATACTGTTACTGAATAATACCACCACACCATAACCACATAGTGACTGAATAATACCCCCATACTGTTACTGAATAATACCCCCATACTGTTACTGAATAATACCGCCACACCATAACCACATAGTGACTGAATAATACCCCCATACTGTTACTGAATAATACTACCACACCATAACCACATTGTGACTGAATAATACCCCCATACTGTTACTGAATAATACCCCCATACTGTTTCTGAATAATACCCCCATATTTTTACTAAATAATACCTCCACACCATAACCACATAGTAACTGAACAATACCCCCATACTGTTACTGAATAATACCACCACGCCATAACCACATAGTGACTGAATACCCCCATACTGTTACTGAATAATACCGCCACCCCATAACCACATAGTGACTGAATAATACCCCCATACTGTTACTGAATAATACCGCCACACGATAACCACATAGTGACTGAATAATACACCCATACTGTTACTGAATAATACCGCCACACCATAACCACATAGTGACTGAATAATACCTCCATACTGTTACTGAATAATACCACCACACCATAACCATATAGTGACTGAATAATACCACCATACTGTTACTGAATAATACCGCCACATCATAACCATATAGTGACTGAATAATACCCCCATACTGTTACTGAATAATACCACCACACCATAACCACATAGTGACTGAATAATACCTCCATACTGTTACTGAATAATACCACCACACCATAACCACATAGTGACTGAATAATACCCCCATACTATTACTGATAATACCACCACACCATAACCAGATAGTGACTGAATAATACCCCCATACTGTTACTGAATAATACCTCCACTCCATAACCACAAAGTGACTCAATAATACCACCATAATGTTACTGAATAATACCGCCACACCATAACCACATAGTGGCTGAATAATACACCCATACTGGTACTGAATAATACCCCTATACTGATACTAATTAATACCACCACACCATAACCACATAGTGACTGAATAATACCCCCATACTGTTACTGAATAATACCTCCACACCATAACCACATAGTGACTGAATAATACCCCCATACTGTTACTGAATAATACCGCCACACCATAACCACATAGTGACTGAATAATTCCTCCATACTGTTACTGAATAATACCTCCACACCATAACCACATAGTGACTGAATAATTCCTCCATACTGTTACTGAATAATACCGCCACATCATAACCACATAGTGACTGAATAATACCCCCATACTGTTACTGAATAATACCACCACACCATAACCACATAGTGACTGAATAATACCCCCATACTGTTACTGAATAATACCGCCACACCATAACCACATAGTGACTGAATAATACCCCCATACTGTTACTGAATAATACCACCACACCGTAACCACATAGTGACTGAATAATACCCCCATACTGTTACTGAATAATACCGCCACATCATAACCACATAGTGACTGAATAATACCCCATACTGTTACTGAATAATACCCCCACACCATAACCACATAGTGACTGAATAATACCCCCATACTGTTACTGAATAATACCACCACATCATAACCACAAAGTGACTGAGTAATATCCCCATACTGTTACTGAATACCCCCATACTGTTACTGAATAATACCCCCACACCATAACCACATAGTGACTGAATAATACCCCCATATTGTTACTGAATAATACCACCACACCATAACCACATAGTGACTGAATAATACCATCATACTGTTACTGAATAATACCACCACACCCTAACAACATAGTGACTGACTAATACCACCATACTGTTACTGAATAATACTGCCACACCATAACCACATAGTGACTGAATAATACCATCATACTGTTACTGAATAATACCACCACACCATAACCACATAGTGACTGAATAATACTCCATACTGTTACTGAATAATACCGCCTCACCATAACCACATAGTGACTGACTAATACCACCATACTGTTACTGAATAATACCACCACACCAAATCCACATAGTGACTGAATAATATCCCCATACTGTTACTGAATAATACCCCCACACCCTAACCACATAGTGACTGAATAATACACCCATACTGTTACTGAATAATACCGTCACACCATAACCACATAGTGACTGAATAATACCCCCATACTGTTACTGAAAACTACCACCACACCATAACCACATAGTGACTGAATAATACCCCCATACTGATACTGAATAATACCACCACATCATAACCACATAGTGACTGAATAATACCCCCATACTGATACTGAATAATACCACCACATCATAACCACATAGTGACTGAATAATACCCCCATACTGTTACTGAATAATACTGCCACAACATAACCACATAGTGACTGAATAATACCCCCATACTGTTTCTGAATAATACCCCCATATTGTTACTGAATAATACCTCCACACCATAACCACATTGTAACTGAACAATACCCCCATACTGTTACTGAATAATACCACCACACCATAACCACATAGTGACTGAATAATACCCCCATACTGTTACTGAATAATACCGCCACACCATAACCACATAGTCACAGAATAATACCCCCATACTGTTACTGAATAATACTGCCACACCATAACCACAAAGTGACTGAATACCCCCATACTGTTACTGAATAATACCTCCACACCATAACCACATAGTGACTGAATAATACCCCCATACTGTTACTGAATAATACCACCACACCATAACCACATAGTGACTGAATGATACCCCCATACTGTTACTGAATAATACCGCCACATCATAACCACATAGTGACAGTATCATACAGCCATACTGTTACTGAATAATACCTCCACACCATAACCACATAGTGACTGAATAATACCCCCATAATATTACTGAATAATACCTCCACACCATAACCACATAGTGACTGAATAATACCCCCATAATATTACTGAATAATACCGCCACACCATAACCACATAGTTACTGAATATCGCTCCCGTACTGATACTGAATAATACCGCCACACCATAACCACAGTGACTGAATAATACCACCACACCATAACCACATAGTGACTGAATAATACCACCATACTGTTACTGAATAATACCGCCACACCATAACCACATAGTTACTGAATAACGCTCCCGTACTGATACTGAATAATACCGCCACACCATAACCACATAGTGACTGAATAATACCCTCATACTGTTACTGAATAATACCACCACACCATAACCACATAGTGACTGAATAATACCCCCGTACTGTTACTGAATAATACCGCCACACCATAACCACATACTGACTGTATAATACCCCCATACTGTTACTGAATAATACCGCCACATCATAACCACATAGTGACTGAATAATACCCCCATACTGTTTCTGAATAATACCCCCATATTGTTACTGAATAATACCTCCACACAATAACCACATAGTAACTGAACAATACCCCCATACTGTTACTGAATAATACCACCACGCCATAACCACATAGTGACTGAATAATACCCCCATACTGTTACTGAATAATACCGCCACACCATAACCACATAGTCACAGAATAATACCCCCATACTGTTACTGAATAATACTGCCACACCATAACCACAAAGTGACTGAATACCCCCATACTGTTACTGAATAATACCACCACACCATAACCACATAGTGACTGAATGATACCCCCATACTGTTACTGAATAATACCGCCACATCATAACCACATAGTGACAGTATCATACAGCCATACTGTTACTGAATAATACCTCCACACCATAACCACATAGTGACTGAATAATACCCCCATAATATTACTGAATAATACCTCCACACCATAACCACATAGTGACTGAATAATACCCCCATAATATTACTGAATAATACCGCCACACCATAACCACAGTTACTGAATATCGCTCCCGTACTGATACTGAATAATACCGCCACACAATAACCACAGTGACTGAATAATACCACCACACCATAACCACATAGTGACTGAATAATACCACCATACTGTTACTGAATAATACCGCCACACCATAACCACATAGTTACTGAATAACGCTCCCGTACTGATACTGAATAATACCGCCACACCATAACCACATAGTGACTGAATAATACCACCATACTGTTACTGAATAATACCCCCACACCATAACCACATAGTGACTGAATAATACCCCCATACTGATACTGATTAATACCGCCACACCATAACCACATAGTGACTGAATAATACCCCCATACTGTTACTGAATAATACCACCACACCATAACCACATAGTGACTTAATAGTACCCCCATACTGTTTCTGAATAATACCACCACACCATAACCACATAGTGACTGAATAATACCCCCATACTGTTACTGAATAATACCGTCACACCATAACCACATAGTGACTGAATAATACCCCCATACTGTTACTGAATAATACCGCCACACCATAACCACATAGTGACTGAATAATACCTCCGTATTATTACTGAATAATACCGCCACACCATAACCACATAGTGACTGAATAATACCCCCATACTGTTACTGAATAATACCACCACACCATAACCACGTAGAGACTGAATAATACCCCCATACTGTTTCTGAATAATATCACCACACCATAACCACATAGTGACTGAATAATACCCCCATACTGTTACTGAATAATACCGCCACATCATAACCACATAGGGACTGAATAATACCCCCATACTGTTACTGAATAATACCCCCACACCATAACCACATAGTGACTGAATAATACCCCCATACTGATACTGAATAATACCACCACATCATAACCACATAGTGACTGAATAATACCCCCATACTGATACTGAATAATACCACCACATCATAACCACATAGTGACTGAATAATACCCCCATACTGTTACTGAATAATACTGCCACAACATAACCACATAGTGACTGAATAATACCCCCATACTGTTTCTGAATAATACCCCCATATTGTTACTGAATAATAACTCCACACCATAACCACATAGTAACTGAACAATACCCCCATACTGTTACTGAATAATACCACCACACCATAACCACATAGTGACTGAAAAATACCCCCATACTGTTACTGAATAATACCACCACACCATAACCACGTAGTAACTGAACAATACCCCCATACTGTTACTGAATAATACCGCCACACCATAACCACATAGTAACTGAACAATACCCCCATACTGTTACTGAATAATACTGCCACACTATAACCACATAGTAACTGAACAATACCCCCATACTGTTACTGAATAATACCACCACACCATAACCACATAGTAACTGAATAATACCCCCATACTGTTACTGAATAATACCTCCACACCATAACCACATAGTGACTGAATAATACCCCATACTGTTACTGAATAATACCCCCACACCATAACTACAGTGACTGAATAATACTCCCATACTGTTACTGAATAATACCCCCACACCATAACCACATAGTGACTGAATAATACCGCCACACCATAACCACATCGTGACTGAATAATACCCCCATACTGATACTGAATAATACCGCCACACCATAACCACATAGTGACTGAATAATACCCCCATACTGTTACTGAATAATACCACCACACCATAACCACATAGTGACTGAATAATACCCCCATACTGTTACTGAATAATACCCCCATACTGTTACTGAATAATACCGCCACACCATAACCACATAGTGACTGAATAATACCCCCATACTGTTACTGAATAATACTACCACACCATAACCACATAGTGACTGAATAATACCCCCATACTGTTACTGAATAATACCCCCATACTGTTTCTGAATAATACCCCCATATTTTTACTAAATAATACCTCCACACCATAACCACATAGTAACTGAACAATACCCCCATACTGTTACTGAATAATACCACCACGCCATAACCACATAGTGACTGAATACCCCCATACTGTTACTGAATAATACCGCCACCCCATAACCACATAGTGACTGAATAATACCCCCATACTGTTACTGAATAATACCGCCACACGATAACCACATAGTGACTGAATAATACACCCATACTGTTACTGAATAATACCGCCACACCATAACCACATAGTGACTGAATAATACCTCCATACTGTTACTGAATAATACCACCACACCATAACCATATAGTGACTGAATAATACCACCATACTGTTACTGAATAATACCGCCACATCATAACCATATAGTGACTGAATAATACCCCCATACTGTTACTGAATAATACCACCACACCATAACCACATAGTGACTGAATAATACCTCCATACTGTTACTGAATAATACCACCACACCATAACCACATAGTGACTGAATAATACCCCCATACTATTACTGATAATACCACCACACCATAACCAGATAGTGACTGAATAATACCCCCATACTGTTACTGAATAATACCTCCACTCCATAACCACAAAGTGACTCAATAATACCACCATAATGTTACTGAATAATACCGCCACACCATAACCACATAGTGGCTGAATAATACACCCATACTGGTACTGAATAATACCCCTATACTGATACTAATTAATACCTCCACACCATAACCACATAGTGACTGAATAATTCCTCCATACTGTTACTGAATAATACCACCACACCATAACCACATAGTGACTGAATAATACCCCCATACTGTTACTGAATAATACCTCCACACCATAACCACATAGTGACTGAATAATTCCTCCATACTGTTACTGAATAATACCGCCACATCATAACCACATAGTGACTGAATAATACCCCCATACTGTTACTGAATAATACCACCACACCATAACCACATAGTGACTGAATAATACCCCCATACTGTTACTGAATAATACCACCACACCGTAACCACATAGTGACTGAATAATACCCCCATACTGTTACTGAATAATACCGCCACATCATAACCACATAGTGACTGAATAATACCCCATACTGTTACTGAATAATACCCCCACACCATAACCACATAGTGACTGAATAATACCCCCATACTGTTACTGAATAATACCACCACATCATAACCACAAAGTGACTGAGTAATATCCCCATACTGTTACTGAATACCCCCATACTGTTACTGAATAATACCCCCACACCATAACCACATAGTGACTGAATAATACCCCCATATTGTTACTGAATAATACCACCACACCATAACCACATAGTGACTGAATAATACCATCATACTGTTACTGAATAATACCACCACACCCTAACCACATAGTGACTGAATAATACCACCATACTGTTACTGAATAATACCCCCACACCATAACCACATAGTGACTGAATAATACCCCCATACTGATACTGATTAATACCGCCACACCATAACCACATAGTGACTGAATAATACCCCCATACTGTTACTGAATAATACCACCACACCATAACCACATAGTGACTTAATAGTACCCCCATACTGTTTCTGAATAATACCACCACACCATAACCACATAGTGACTGAATAATACCCCCATACTGTTACTGAATAATACCGTCACACCATAACCACATAGTGACTGAATAATACCCCCATACTGTTACTGAATAATACCGCCACACCATAACCACATAGTGACTGAATAATACCTCCGTATTATTACTGAATAATACCGCCACACCATAACCACATAGTGACTGAATAATACCCCCATACTGTTACTGAATAATACCACCACACCATAACCACGTAGAGACTGAATAATACCCCCATACTGTTTCTGAATAATATCACCACACCATAACCACATAGTGACTGAATAATACCCCCATACTGTTACTGAATAATACCGCCACATCATAACCACATAGGGACTGAATAATACCCCCATACTGTTACTGAATAATACCCCCACACCATAACCACATAGTGACTGAATAATACCCCCATACTGATACTGAATAATACCACCACATCATAACCACATAGTGACTGAATAATACCCCCATACTGATACTGAATAATACCACCACATCATAACCACATAGTGACTGAATAATACCCCCATACTGTTACTGAATAATACTGCCACAACATAACCACATAGTGACTGAATAATACCCCCATACTGTTTCTGAATAATACCCCCATATTGTTACTGAATAATAACTCCACACCATAACCACATAGTAACTGAACAATACCCCCATACTGTTACTGAATAATACCACCACACCATAACCACATAGTGACTGAAAAATACCCCCATACTGTTACTGAATAATACCACCACACCATAACCACGTAGTAACTGAACAATACCCCCATACTGTTACTGAATAATACCGCCACACCATAACCACATAGTAACTGAACAATACCCCCATACTGTTACTGAATAATACTGCCACACTATAACCACATAGTAACTGAACAATACCCCCATACTGTTACTGAATAATACCACCACACCATAACCACATAGTAACTGAATAATACCCCCATACTGTTACTGAATAATACCTCCACACCATAACCACATAGTGACTGAATAATACCCCATACTGTTACTGAATAATACCCCCACACCATAACTACAGTGACTGAATAATACTCCCATACTGTTACTGAATAATACCCCCACACCATAACCACATAGTGACTGAATAATACCGCCACACCATAACCACATCGTGACTGAATAATACCCCCATACTGATACTGAATAATACCGCCACACCATAACCACATAGTGACTGAATAATACCCCCATACTGTTACTGAATAATACCACCACACCATAACCACATAGTGACTGAATAATACCCCCATACTGTTACTGAATAATACCCCCATACTGTTACTGAATAATACCGCCACACCATAACCACATAGTGACTGAATAATACCCCCATACTGTTACTGAATAATACTACCACACCATAACCACATAGTGACTGAATAATACCCCCATACTGTTACTGAATAATACCCCCATACTGTTTCTGAATAATACCCCCATATTTTTACTAAATAATACCTCCACACCATAACCACATAGTAACTGAACAATACCCCCATACTGTTACTGAATAATACCACCACGCCATAACCACATAGTGACTGAATACCCCCATACTGTTACTGAATAATACCGCCACCCCATAACCACATAGTGACTGAATAATACCCCCATACTGTTACTGAATAATACCGCCACACGATAACCACATAGTGACTGAATAATACACCCATACTGTTACTGAATAATACCGCCACACCATAACCACATAGTGACTGAATAATACCTCCATACTGTTACTGAATAATACCACCACACCATAACCATATAGTGACTGAATAATACCACCATACTGT
Organism: Rhinoderma darwinii; assembly: GCF_050947455.1. Lineage (NCBI taxonomy): Eukaryota > Metazoa > Chordata > Amphibia > Anura > Rhinodermatidae > Rhinoderma > Rhinoderma darwinii. Next base: position 406,580,434 of record NC_134690.1, read on the forward strand.
TACTGAATAATACCGCCACATCATAACCATATAGTGACTGAATAATACCCCCATACTGTTACTGAATAATACCACCACACCATAACCACATAGTGACTGAATAATACCTCCATACTGTTACTGAATAATACCACCACACCATAACCACATAGTGACTGAATAATACCCCCATACTATTACTGATAATACCACCACACCATAACCAGATAGTGACTGAATAATACCCCCATACTGTTACTGAATAATACCTCCACTCCATAACCACAAAGTGACTCAATAATACCACCATAATGTTACTGAATAATACCGCCACACCATAACCACATAGTGGCTGAATAATACACCCATACTGGTACTGAATAATACCCCTATACTGATACTAATTAATACCTCCACACCATAACCACATAGTGACTGAATAATTCCTCCATACTGTTACTGAATAATACCACCACACCATAACCACATAGTGACTGAATAATACCCCCATACTGTTACTGAATAATACCTCCACACCATAACCACATAGTGACTGAATAATTCCTCCATACTGTTACTGAATAATACCGCCACATCATAACCACATAGTGACTGAATAATACCCCCATACTGTTACTGAATAATACCACCACACCATAACCACATAGTGACTGAATAATACCCCCATACTGTTACTGAATAATACCACCACACCGTAACCACATAGTGACTGAATAATACCCCCATACTGTTACTGAATAATACCGCCACATCATAACCACATAGTGACTGAATAATACCCCATACTGTTACTGAATAATACCCCCACACCATAACCACATAGTGACTGAATAATACCCCCATACTGTTACTGAATAATACCACCACATCATAACCACAAAGTGACTGAGTAATATCCCCATACTGTTACTGAATACCCCCATACTGTTACTGAATAATACCCCCACACCATAACCACATAGTGACTGAATAATACCCCCATATTGTTACTGAATAATACCACCACACCATAACCACATAGTGACTGAATAATACCATCATACTGTTACTGAATAATACCACCACACCCTAACCACATAGTGACTGACTAATACCACCATACTGTTACTGAATAATACCGCTACACCATAACCACATAGTGACTGAATAATACTCCATACTGTTACTGAATAATACCGCCACATCATAACCACATAGTGACTGAATAATACCCCCATACTGTTACTGAATAATACCACCACACCATAACCACATAGTGACTGAATAATACCCCCATACTGTTACTGAATAATACCACCACACCGTAACCACATAGTGACTGAATAATACCCCCATACTGTTACTGAATAATACCGCCACATCATAACCACATAGTGACTGAATAATACCCCATACTGTTACTGAATAATACCCCCACACCATAACCACATAGTGACTGAATAATACCCCCATACTGTTACTGAATAATACCACCACATCATAACCACAAAGTGACTGAGTAATATCCCCATACTGTTACTGAATACCCCCATACTGTTACTGAATAATACCCCCACACCATAACCACATAGTGACTGAATAATACCCCCATATTGTTACTGAATAATACCACCACACCATAACCACATAGTGACTGAATAATACCATCATACTGTTACTGAATAATACCACCACACCATAACCACATAGTGACTGAATAATACCATCATACTGTTACTGAATAATACCACCACACCATAACCACATAGTGACTGAATAATACTCCATACTGTTACTGAATAATACCGCCACACCATAACCACATAGTGACTGAATAATACCCCCATACTGATACCGAATAATACCACCACCCCATAACCACATAGTGACTGAATAATACCCCCATACTGTTACTGAATAATACCAACACACCATATCCACATAGTGACTGACTAATACCACCATACTGTTACTGAATAATACCAACACACCATATCCACATAGTGACTGAATAATATCACCATACTGTTACTGAATAATACCCCCACACCCTAACCACATAGTGACTGAATAATACCCCCATACTGTTACTGAATAATACCGCTACATCATAACCACATAGTGACTGAATAATACCCCCATACTGATACTGAATATTACCACCACACCATAACCACATAGTGACTGAATAATACCTCCACACCATAACCACATAGTGACTGAATAATACCCCCATACTGATACTGAATAATACCACCACACCATAACCACATAGTGACTGAATAATACCCCCATACTGTTACTGAATAATATCTCCACACCATAACCACATAGTGACTGAATAATACCCCCATACTGTTACTGAATAATACCACCACAACACAAGCACATAGTGACTGAATAATACCCCCATACTGTTACTGAATAATACCCCCACACCATAACCACATAGTGATTGAATAATACCACCATACTGTTACTGAATAATATCACCACACCATAACCACATAGTGACTGAATAATACCCCCATACTGTTACTGAATAATACCACCACAACACAAGCACATAGTGACTGAATAATACCCCCGTACTATTACTGAATAATACCACCACACCATAACCACATAGTGACTGAATAATACCCCCATACTGTTACTGAATAATACCACCACACCATAACCACATAGTGACTGAATAATACCCCCATACTGTTACTGATTAATACCTCCACACCATAACCACATAGTGACTGAATAATACCGCCATACTGATACTGAATAATACCTCCACACCATAACCACATAGTGACTGAATAATACCCCAAACTGTTACTGAATAATACCTCCACACCATAACCACATAGTGACTGAATAATACCCCATACTGTTACTGAATAATACCACCACAACACAAGCACATAGTGACTGAATAATACCCCATACTGTTACTGAATAATACCACCACAACACAAGCACATAGTGACTGAATAATACCCCATACTGTTACTGAATAATACCTCCACACCATAACCACATAGTGACTGAATAATACCCCATACTGTTACTGAATAATACCTCCACACCATAACCACATAGTGACTGAATAATACCCCCATACTGTTACTGAATAATACCGCCACACCATAACCACATAGTGACTAAATAATACACCCATACTGTTACTGAATAATACCTCCACACTATAACCACATAGTGACTGAATAATACCTCCGTACTATTACTGAATAATACCTCCACACCATAACCACATAGTGACTGAATAATACCGCCATACTGATACTGAATAATACCTCCACACCATAACCACATAGTGACTGAATAATACCCCATACTGTTACTGAATAATACCTCCACACCATAACCACATAGTGACTGAATAATACTCCATACTGTTACTGAATAATACCACCACACCATAACCACATAGTGACTGAATAATACCTCCATACTGTTACTGAATAATACCTCCACACCATAACCACATAGTGACTGAATAATACCCCCATATTGTTACTGAATAAGACCACCACACCATAACCACATAGTGACTGAATAATACCCCCATACTATTACTGAATAATACCGCCACACCATAACCACATAGTGACTGAATAATACCCCCGTATTATTACTGAATAATACCGCCACACCATAACCACATAGTGACTGAATAATACCCCCATACTGTTACTGAATAATACCTCCACACCATAACCGCATAGTGACTGAATAATACCGCCATACTGTTACTGAATAATACCTCCACACCATAACCACATAGTGACTGAATAATACCGCCATACTGATACTGAATAATACCTCCACACCATAACCACATAGTGACTGAATAATACCCCATACTGTTACTGAATAATACCTCCACACCATAACCACATAGTGACTGAATAATACCCCATACTGTTACTGAATAATACCACTACACCATAACCACATAGTGACTGAATAATACCCCCATACTGTTTCTGAATAATACCACCACACCATAACCACATAGTGACTGAATAATACCCCATACTGTTACTGAATAATACCTCCACACCATAACCACATAGTGACTGAATAATACCCCATACTGTTACTGAATAATACCCCATACCATAACCACATAGTGATTGAATAATACCCCCATACTGTTACTGAATAATACTGCCACACCATAACCACATAGTGACTGAATAATACCCCATACTGTTACTGAATAATACCACCACACCATAACCACATAGTGACTGAATAATACCTCCATACTGTTACTGAATAATACCTCCACACCATAACCACATAGTGACTGAATAATACCCCCATATTGTTACTGAATAATACCACCACACCATAACCACATAGTGACTAAATAATACCCCCATACTATTACTGAATAATACCGCCACACCATAACCACATAGTGACTAAATAATACTCCCATACTGTTACTAAATAATACCGCCACACCATAACCACATAGTGACAGAATAATACCCCCGTATTATTACTGAATAATACCGCCACACCATAACCACATAGTGACTGAATAATACCCCCATACTGTTACTGAATAATACCTCCACACCATAACCACATAGTGACTGAATAATACCGCCATACTGTTACTGAATAATACCTCCACACCATAACCACATAGTGACTGAATAATACCGCCATACTGATACTGAATAATACCTCCACACCATAACCACATAGTGACTGAATAATACCCCATACTGTTACTGAATAATACCTCCACACCATAACCACATAGTGACTGAATAATACCCCATACTGTTACTGAATAATACCACTACACCATAACCACATAGTGACTGAATAATACCACCATACTGTTACTGAATAATATCACCACACCATAACCACATAGTGACTGAATAATACCCCCATACTGTTACTGAATAATACCACCACAACACAAGCACATAGTGACTGAATAATACCCCCATACTGTTACTGAATAATACCACCACAACAAAAGCACATAGTGACTGAATAATACCCCCATACTGTTACTGAATAATACCACCACACCATAACCACATAGTGACTAAATAATACACCCATACTGTTACTGAATAATACCACCACAACACAAGCACATAGTGACTGAATAATACCCCATACTGTTACTGAATAATACCTCCACACTATAACCACATAGTGACTGAATAATACACCCATACTGTTACTGAATAATACCGCCACACCATAACCACATAGTGACTGAATAATACACCCATACTGTTACTGAATAATACCGCCACACCATAACCACATAGTGACTGAATAATATTCCCATACTGTTACTGAATAATACCGCCACACTATAACCACATAGTGACTGAATAATACACCCATACTGTTACTGAATAATACCACCACACCATAACCACATAGTGACTGAATAATACCCCCATACTGTTACTGAATAATACCACCACACCATAACCACATAGTGACTGAATAATATTCCCATACTGTTACTGAATAATACCCCCACACCATAACCACATAGTGACTGAATAATACCCCCATACTGATACTGAATAATACCGCCACACTATAACCACATAGTGACTGAATAATACACCCATACTGTTACTGAATAATACCACCACACCATGACCACATAGTGACTGAATAATACCCCCATACTGTTACTGAATAATACCGCCACACCATAACCACATAGTGACTGAATAATATTCCCATACTGTTACTGAATAATACCGCCACACTATAACCACATAGTGACTGAATAATAACCCCCATATTGTTACTGAATAATACTGCCACACCATAACCACATAGTGACTGAATAATACCCCCATACTGTTACTGAATAATACCACCACACCATAACCACATAGCGACTGAATAATACCCACATACTGTTACTGAATAATATCACCACACCATAACCACATAGTGACTGAATAATACCCCCATATTGTTACTGACTAATACCTCCACACCATAACCACATAGTGACTGAATAATACCCCCATATTGTTACTGAATAATACCACCACACCATAATCACATAGTGACTGAATAATACCCCATACTGTTACTGAATAATACCACCACACCATAACCACATAGTGACTGAATAATACCTCCATACTGATACTGAATAATACCTCCACACCATAACCACATAGTGACTGAATAATACCCCATACTGTTACTGAATAATACCGCCACACCATAACCACATAGTGACTGAATAATACCCCCATACTGTTACTGAATAATACCAACACACCATAACCACATAGTGACTGAATAATACCCCATACTGTTACTGAATAATACCTCCACACCATAACCACATAGTGACTGAATAATACCCCCATACTGATACCGAATAATACCACCACACCGTAACCACATAGTGACTGAATAATACCCCCATACTGTTACTGAATAATACCACCACACCATAACCACATAGCGACTGAATAATACCTCCATACTAGAACCACATATTATCACCACATCCTATCCCCTCCCATCTTCCAATATACCCATTTAAGCCTCTTTTCCTGCTTATTTTGGAGAAAAATTCTCCGTTTGATGTCCTCATCTATAAAACCACAATAAATGTATAAACCTGTTGTGATATCTACCATAATCCGATAATCATTGGTTATTGGGGGGGCTACTGCCACCGTGACCTTTCTGAAAATAATTTCTGAAGACAACAAGATTTTTTCGTAAAATCTACTGAGTGTTTCACAACGTAAAAAAGTACGTAACCTTTCCACATTGTACGCGGGATGAAGCCGTTCTTACAAAAGGTGGAAAACTGGGACTCAAAAGCGTTTTGTATAAAATACTTAAATAGAGAAGTTATAAAGTTTTGATTGGTGGGATCCGACCACTGCAATTTATTCCATGCCCCCAACCTTGGCACCATGGAGGTTTCCAGTGGTTAGTTCCTAACTTCTATTATATAAGTCAATGGATGTGTTACTGGTTCATACAAGGTAATAAACATACAGGGGTTGACCACATTGTAACACATCATTGACACAGTATCTCTGGGGGTCCCTGAGCTGGGGCTACCACTGACAGAGTGGGCTAGAAGGCTCAGTAGTGTGCCGGAACGTCTTACTTAACTTTTTGGGGGACACCGTTGACTTGATGCTTTCTCTGCCATTCATGGGCACCACCTGAATCAATGGCAGTTCTGTGTTAGTTATGGAAATCACCAACTAACACCAAAGGGTTTCCAGTGAATTACCAGGCACTGCAGCCTCTTCACCCTAAGAATTGGTTGGTATCTCAGCTTACAGATCTATACGCAGTCATCTTCTGATGTGTCTCTATGACTAAGGGTAGAAGATAATTCCATCAGGACGACCACCAAGGATGTCGAGTTTCTTACCCTGCACTAGAGCTTGGGACTCCATTTGGAGTAGAGAAAATAAAATATGTGCCACATACTGAGCAGATAGAAATCTATCTGATGATGGCGGTCCACTCCTGTCCGGTGGCTAATACCCCTAAAATAAGCTGGTTGCTGGAGCTGCCTCGGTTGTACCCCAGCAATCAATTAATTTCCCCTATAGCATCATATTACATAGCACCCATTGAAGTCAATGGGCATTGTTGTAATAGGCTATTGCGCCTTCCAGAGCAAGAGTTGTATCCAATCTGATAGATAAAGAGGGGTCACCAGAAGTAGTATCACATCTATGGCCCCGATATACACTAATAGACAACATGAAAACGACTTTCTTATCTATTATTACTCAGGATAAGGAGTCATTATATGAAGCATCCTCATCTCAAATCTCGTAAACCGAAATATTCAGGATGTGATCACCGCCACCTCAGATGTTCATTCCTGAGAGCTGCTCATTGGCTGCGGGCCACACGTCTCTCGCTCCTGCTACTTTCTACTTTGGAGCTAAGATACAAAGTTAATTTTATGACAACGTTAAATGCATTAAACCTTGGTCCACCGTCCGTCCAACACGGGATTCTTAGAAATAATGTGACTAATGTCAGGATTGGACCCAGTGACCTCCAGGCAATGTAATGGGATTATTACTGAGCTACAATATTAGTCAAGGTTAAACACAGAGCTTAAGTCATTTTACAGAGTGCTGACACGGGAGGGGGGGCAGACGAGGAAAAGACGCCACTTCTGAGATGTTGTTACTGGGCATTGTATTTCCATACTAAAGTGACTGGGACTATTGTGCGGCTGTAGAATAGAGAGGAACATTATATATTTGAGATACAATTGTCGGGAAATATTTACATTTATCAAAGCTTCTTAATGTGTGAAACATCGGCTTCATAGACCATCACAGGATGAATGAGCAAGACGCAGGATAAACAGGGGATGTGCTGCCGACAAGATGCAAATGTATAAGGACGAATGATAATATTAACGATCCTTCATCCCCAGACTCCCGATCATTGCTCCGTTTAAATTGAGCAAACGACCGCCGACCAATATGTGTCAAATGTGTGCCATTAAGGCATGCCAGGCCGCCACTGTGAGGTCCAGGTAACGGGCGGCTTGCATCAAACGTTTTCCCACATCCCAATTCTTAATACCAGAGAGATATGTTGGCACCAGTCACACCAGTGTTAATAACAGCACCGTCCCATTACTTCTGGTCTTAACTGTCTTACCTCAACACAAAAATTAAGATTCCCCATTGCCACGTGTCAGTGTGTGATGTATTCTTCTCCAGAGTTCAGCAGTTTTTCCCCCAGACCTGTCAATGGGGGGAGATTATCAATAGTGTCATAGGATGCATGAGTTTATATGATGTAGAAAATTGCTCCAAATTCATCAACATGACACCTGCTGCAACATAAATGTGACGCAACTCGCTGGGCATGTCAGATACTTGTCTCTTTTTCTATTTACACCAAATTATTGCACCAAAATGTGGAGGTACATAAAAAAAAAGAAGGAGAATATAGAGTATGAGAAAAAAGCAAAGTGAAGGTAAAGAAAGATAAAAAGGTTTATGAGAAATAAAAGGAAGATGAGGATGAGAACAGGAGAAGGAGGATCTGAAGAAGAAGGACATGTAGGAGAAGGAGAAGGTGTGCGAGGAAAAAAAGAAGGAAGAGGCGAATGAGAAGAGGAGGATGAGAAGAAGAACGGACATGTAGGAGAAGGAGAAGAAGGTGTACAAGAAAGAAAAGAAGGAAGATGAGAATGAGAAGAGGAGGATGAGAAGAAGAAGGACATGTAGGAGAAGAAGGTGTACGAGAAATAAAAGAAGGAAGAGGAGAATGAGAAGAGGAGGATGAGAAGAAGAAGGACATGTAGGAGAAGGGGAAGAAGGTGTACGAGAAAGAAAAGAAGGAAGAGGAGAAGGAGAAGAGGAGAAGGAGTATGAGAAGAAGAAGGACATGTAGGATAAGGAGAAGAAGGTGTACGAGAAAGAAAAGAAGGAAGAGGAGAATGAGAAGTGGAGAAGGAGAAGGAGTATGAGAAGAAGAAGCACATGTAGGAGAAGAAGGTGTACGAGCAAAAAAAAGAAGGAAGAGGTGAATGAGAAGAGGAGGATGAGAAGAAGAAGGACATGTAGGAGAAGGAGGTGTACAAGAAAGAAAAGAAGGAAGAGGCGAATGAGAAGAGGAGGATGAGGAGAAGGACATGTAGGAGAAGGAGAAGAAGGTGTACGAGAAAGAAAAGAAGGAAGAGGCGAATGAGAAGAGGAAGATGAGAAGAAGAACGGACATGTAGGAGAAGGTGTACAAGAAAAAATAAGAAGGAAGAGGAGAATGAGAAGAGGAGAAGGAGTATGAGAAGAAGAAGGACATGTAGGAGAAGGAGAAGAAAGTGTACGAGAAAGAAAAGAAGGAAGAGGCGAATGAGAAGAGGAGGATGAGAAGAAGAACGGACATGTAGGAGAAGGTGTACAAGAAAAAATAAGAAGGAAGAGGAGAATGAGAAGAGGAGAAGGAGTATGAGAAGAAGATGGACATGTAGGAGAAGGAGAAGAAGGTGTACGAGAAAGAAATGAAGAAAGAGGAGAATGAGAAGAGGAGGATGAGAAGAAGAAGGACATGTAGGAGAAGGAGAAGAAGGTGTACAAGAAAAAAAAGAAGGAAGAGGAGAATGAGAAGAGGAGAAGGAGAAGGAGTATGAGAAGAAGAAGGACATGTAGGAGAAGAAGGTGTACAAGAAAGAAACGAAGGAAGAGGCGAATGAGAAGAGGAGGATGAGAAGAAGAAAGACATGTAGGAGAAGGGGAAGAAGGTGTACGAGAAAGAAAAGAAGGAAGAGGCGAATAAGAAGAGGAAGATGAGAAGTAGAAGGATATGTAGGAGAAGGTGTACAAGAGAGAAAAGAAGGAAGAGGAGGATGAGAAGAAGAAAGACATGTAGGAGAAGGGGAAGAAGGTGTACGAGAAAGAAAAGAAGGAAGAGGAGAAGGAGAAGAGGAGAAGGAGTATGAGAAGAAGAAGGACATGTAGGATAAGGAGAAGAAGGTGTACGAGAAAAAAAAGAAGAAAGAGGTGAATGAGAAGAGGAGGATGAGAAGAAGAAGGACATGTAGGAGAAGGAGGTGTACAAGTAAGAAAAGAAGGAAGAGGCGAATGAGAAGAGGAGGATGAGGAGAAGGACATGTAGGAGAAGGAGAAGAAGGTGTACGAGAAAGAAAAGAAGGAAGAGGCGAATGAGAAGAGGAGGATGAGGAGAAGGACATGTAGGAGAAGGAGAAGAAGGTATACGAGAAAGAAAAGAAGGAAGAGGCGAATGAGAAGAGGAGGATGAGAAGAAGAACGGACATGTAGGAGAAGGTGTACGAGAAAAAATAAGAAGGAAGAGGAGAATGAGAAGAGGAGAAGGAGTATGAGAAGAAGATGGACATGTAGGAGAAGGAGAACAAGGTGTACGAGAAATAAATGAAGAAAGAGGAGAATGAGAAGAGGAGGATGAGAAGAAGAAGGACATGTAGGAGAAGGAGAAGAAGGTGTACAAGAAAAAAAAGAAGGAAGAGGAGAATGAGAAGAGGAGAAGGAGAAGGAGTATGAGAATAAGAAGGACATGTAGGAGAAGAAGGTGTACAAGAAAGAAACGAAGGAAGAGGCGAATGAGAAGAGGAGGATGAGAAGAAGAAAGACATGTAGGAGAAGGGGAAGAAGGTGTACGAGAAAGAAAAGAAGGAAGAGGCGAATGAGAAGAGGAAAATGAGAAGAAGGACATGTAGGAGAAGTAGAATAAGTTGTACGAGAAACAAGAAGAAGGAAGTGGAGAATGAGAAGATGAGAAGGAGTATGAGAAGAAGATGGACATGTAGGAGAAGGAGATGAAGGTATACGAGAAAGAAAAGAACGAAGAGGCGAATGAGAAGAGGAGGATGAGAAGAAGAAGGACATGTAGGAGAAGGAGAAGAAGGTGTACGAGAAAGAAAAGAAGGAAGAGGAGAATGAGGAGAGGAGAAGGAGTATGAGGAGAAGAAGAAGGACATGTAGGAGAAGAAGGTGTACAAGAAAGAAAAGAAGGAAGAGGAGAATGAGAAGAGGAGGATGAGAAGAAGAAGGACATGTAGGAGAAGAAGAAGGTGTACGAGAAAGAAAAGAAGGAGAAGGAGAAGAAGGAATATGAGAATAAGGACATAGAGGAGAAGAAGGAGAACGAGAAGAAGAAGGAGAAGTTATATGAGAAATTAAAGAAGGAAGACATGTAGGAGCAGGAGAGCGAGAAGAAGTATGAGAAAGAAAAGAAAGAAGAGGAGATTGAGAGAAGAATCAAAGAAGGAGTAAAATGAGAAAGAGAAGAAGAAAAGATGGAGTATGAGTAGAAGGACATAGAGGAGAAGAAGAAGAAAGAGAAGAAGAAGGGGAAGGTGTAAGAGAAATTAAAGAAGGAAGACGAGGATGAGAAGAGAAGGAGTTTAAGAAAGAAAAGAAGTAAGAGGAGAATATGAAAAGAAGAAGGAAAGAAGCATGAGTAGAAGTAGGACATAGATGAGAAGAAGGAGAAAGAGAAGAAGAATAAAAAGAAAGACAAGTAGAAGGAGAAGGAAAATAATGAGAAAGATGAATAGGAGAAGGAGGACTAGATGGTAAACTCAGTACTCTGTAGTTACTGAAGCTGCACCTCACAGACTTCCTGCTCAGCCCCCCCCCCCTCATGCACTATGTACATAATACTGGTAATACTGAGAGCACTCTGCTTCACTTTAGTTGCCTCCTCCTGCATTTGGACCAGAGAGCAGGAGAATACCTGAAATGGAGCAGAGAACTCCAAGTATTCTCAGTATTATGTACAAAGTGATTGCAGGGCAGGAAGTCTGTGAGGTGCAGCTTCAGTCAGCAGCCGCAGAGCACAAAGTGATGTCAGAAAAGGGGCATCCGTTTGGTCATTTCTTCTGCACAGCCCAGTAATCTGCAGCTATCTTGTTGTTTTTTTCTGTGGTAATGACCTATAGTGTACACAGCACCTTAAACTTGCACTTAAAGGGACACAAGTCAGAATTTGGGCAAAGTTTTACTTCAATGAAATGTAAAAGTAGCCACAGCTTTCATCCTTATGTGATTCCTTTCACATTCTATCAGGTTTCAGTATAAAGAAGAAAGTATAATAAAGAGACCCCACAGAATGCAGCCACAAAAGCAGCATTGCTTACCCACAATTCACTGCTCTGCAGCACTCCTCTCTCTAGGTGAGACCTATAGTAGTGTTCATCTTGAGCTTCAAGGTTCTTGAATAAAATGGTAGAGCTACAGTGAGGACTGACACACAAGCAGAGCAGAAAGCTGCGGAAGTCTCCATATCTGTGTAGATTTAAAGAACTCTGAGGTTACCAGGCAGGGGAGATACCAAGATCACTAAGGTGAGATGGGGAGTTTCTTGCCAGGTTCTTGCTCCTCGGTCTTTGGCTTAGACCATGTGTAGTAGGGCCCTTATCTGAGATTAGTAATCATCTCTGCCGGTGGGTTGGACGCCATCGTAGAGGGATGACAGAACACCAAGGAGAGGGGCAGAGAACCACATGGTTGACGCTATTGGTCGGGTAGGTGGAAAGTCCAAGTTGCTAAGTGCCCCAGGAGTGGTGACCCTGGGGTGCCCGAACTCACTGGGGGTGGGATCCCATTGATGATGGCACATTTGCACGCACTTGTCTTTCACGCTATTTGAGCACACGCCTTTATGTTCCCGGCCTTGTAGCTGGGAAATGGGGAATTTTTATATCTGCCAGATGTCCAGGCCGATATCACAGTGCACATTCACTTATTTAATTTTGTTTTTCACTGTGTGCTTGTCACGTGTGTCACAAGGATTTCTGGGATGCGGTGCCCTTTTGGGACCCTCCTAAGGTCTAGGGAAAAAATGTGCCAAAGTATGGTTCAGTTTTCCCCTGCAACCCGACCTCCCTTCTTCTTCTTCTTCTTCTTCTTCTGAGCAGGGGAGGTGCAAACCGTATACAGGCTCCTAGGTGGACACTGGGGTGGCAACCCAGGTAGAAGCCTTGGAGTGTTGTTGGGTCTTCCTGCACTTCGGCGAGGGAGGTCTATTGATCCTCGATCCTCTTGGCCTATGGTTTGGAGTGTCGGGGAATGGTTATGCGGCGCCTCTCTCTTTTTGGAGTAGAGCTGCGATAGACCGCATCCTTTGTGCACTTTTTTGTGTGGCACCTCTGCACTTTTTTTGCACTTTGGGTGACAGAAAGCACGACTCGGACTTTCTATACAAAAATTGTTGTTTTTTTTTAAAGAACTCTACGGTCACTGGGAAGCACAGGTCTACTGCTTCTGTATATTATATTTCTATATGAATATAATAGCCATATGTGCATATTTCCATTCACATTGTAGAATATTTTAGATAACAGCATTTAGAACAATAACCCCAATAGCCTCTGTCTCCTTATTCTTGGAGGTGGCAGAATTGACCTCTTGGGTCCAGTAATGTTTGCTGATCAATGTCTTGATCAGGAGTCCAGTACAGATTCTGATCCAGTGATCTCCTCTGCTTCTCTTCCAGCTCACATTTTCCTGTAATGATGGAATTTGTTAGGCAAATGAGCTCCTTGTAGGTTCTCTTAAGTCAGACTGGAGTAATTGAGAATTTCCATTTAAGCCGCTCCTTGTGTTGATACTTTGGAGTTGAATCTGCTCTGTATTATAATGGACTTATGTGTCGGAGAATCTGCATGGTATGAATATGAATTTGCTTCATTACAGAAGAGAGACGTAGCTCCATGTGCTGAGGCCTTCAATCTGTCTTGTTGGGATCTGATATCGAAATAATAACATTAACAAATTGTTATCTCCTCAGTAGCCAAAAAAAGACGTCTTGGTGTCTGCAGACAAAACAACTTACAAAGTAGCCACATCTGTAGAGACCTTCCACCACTCAGTCTATGTCACTAGTAGGTATGCACCTTGTAGTCTCAGTCTATGTCCAGTGGATACAGAAGTCAGGAGGACCCTATGGTCTCAGTCTATGTTCACAAGTGGGTACAGAAGTCAGGAGGCCTTTGTGGTCTCAATCTATGTTCACCAGTGGGTACAGTAGTCAGGATGACCTTGTGGTCTCAGTCTATGTTAATTTGTGGGCACATAATTAAAAAGGGCCTTGTGGTCTCAGTCTATATTCACCATTGGGTAGAGGAGATAGGAGGACCTTGTGGTTTCATTCTATGTTCACCACTGGGTACAGAAGTCAGGAGGACCTTGTGGTCTCAGTCTTTGTTTACCAGTGGGTACAGAAGTCAGGAAAACCTTGTGATCTCAGTCTATGTTCCCCAGTGGGTACAGAAGTCAAGAGGACCTTGTGGTCTCAGTCTATGTTCACCAGTGGGTACAGACGTCAGGAAAACCTTGTGATCTCAGTCTATGTTCCCCAGTGGGTACAGAAGTCAGGAGGACCTTGTGGTTTCAGTCTATGTCCACCAGTGGGTACAGAAGTCAGGAGGACCTTGTGATCTCAGTCTATGTTCACCAGTGGGCACAGAAGTCAGAAGGACCTTGTGGTCTCAGTCTACATCCACCAGTGGGTTTAGAAGTCAGAAGAACCTTGTGGTCTCAGTCTATGTCCACCAGTGGGCACAGAAGTCAGAAGGACCTTGTGGTCTCAGTCTACATCCACCAGTGGGTTTAGAAGTCAGAAGAACCTTGTGGTCTCAGTCTATGCTCAGCGGGTACAGAAGTTAGGAGGACCTTGTGGTCTCAGTCTACATCCACCAGTGGGTTTAGAAGTAAGAAGAAGCTTGTGGTCTCAGTCTATGTTCACCAGTGGGTACAGGAGTCAGACCTTGTGTTCTCAGTCCACCACAGGGTGCAGGATAATTTGGCCTTGTGTTCTTATATTCCCACCTCATAAAAATAAAAGAGGAAATATTCTTTCCCAAGAACACAGCACTGAAAGATAGGACTTACCCTGTGGACACAAGGCCCTGTACTTATTGGTAGGGGGCAAGGACTGAGCAGATATAAACTGTAGGGGGTATTGTCACCCCTGGATGGCGCTCTCCGCATTGGTTGTCTAACATTAACCTAAAATGAAGAATTTGAGCTCCTTTTAGCTTTATTACATATGGTGTAAGGTTCCTAGACCCTAAATATCTGCTGTGGGGGCAGGAGGATGAGGCATTATGGGCACTTGTATACTAAATAGTCGCTGAATTATTCAATAACACCTGGAGAAATGCGGTTTATTGCACCTATATAACTTTCTGGAGCCGCTGTAAAGTCGTACGCGTTCACGTTGATTTCCCTCTCAATTATTAACTAGTCCAGACTGTGGCCGTGTTTTCTGCTGAATATTACAACAGGTAATGAACCCGCAGCAACGTCCGGATATAGCAGAGTCCAACCAGCTGAAAACTCTATACTACAACCCTCACTTTCCATCTTCTGTTTCGCCTTGATTTCCTCTGGTTGCTCTGTCTCATAAATGCCTCTGTTTTGTGCTGTTATCCTCAGGCATCACAATGTAATTTGATTTTCTTTTTTTACTCACCAATTGCTGCAGAAAATCTCAGGTTCTGACTAAGAGGCTCATAAAGTAAATGAGCGCGGTCCCACGGTGATTGTGAAGAGGTGAACCGCGTGCGTGGAAAGTCAAGACAAAGATTCTTTTATTGAGCTGTGAATTCCTGGAGCCTCCCGCCCAATCTCATCCTTGTACCCGCCGAGACTTTAACAAGTCTAATAGTACATATGACACCCCAAAATGAATACAGACCCGTTATGCAGACCCCAGCCCTTCATACAGACTGCAGACCTCCCTGTATACAGACCCCTGGCCAGAATCCCCCTTAATATAGACCCATAACCAACCCTCCTCCTGTATATAGACCCTAGAGCAGACCCCAAACTACCCCAGATCACGCTTTCAGTATCTCATCTCACCCTGTTTCTGGGCCTCCTTCTGCTCCAAGGCCCCCGCCACAAGTGATGCCTGCCGTGGCATCCAAATACGGATGGCAGCGCACTCTCTTTAGAGGTGGAGTCTAAATCTCCTGTAGGCAGTAACTCCTCCCTGTATGATGTCATCACTGCACTACATTACCCAGCATGTCCAGCTGGTGGGTAGTTCACTGGAGATTTGGGCTTTCAATGTTTGTATAGATATAACTGTTTATAGGGTTGATTTTGTCCATTTACATCAAGCTCTCCAACATCCCATTACCACAGCTCCCATGACATGCTGGGACTTGTAGTTTCACAACAGCTGGAGCGTCACACGTTGCAGAGCAGTGATATAAGTATATACATTCGTATTTATGGATTCTTGTAATTTTTTTTAACTGACATACATAGTACACAGCCCTGACGTCTGCAGCCACAGGCACAGAAACAATCAAGATTACCCTGCTTAGTGATGGGGATGGAGGTCGGGGGCTATGGGTTGGCAGGGAGAGCTAGCAAAGGGGGGGGGGGGGTAATTACATACAGAGTCGTGTAGGCTCTCTGCTTGGCCGGTAGACTGTGATTTTAGCCACATGGGAGTTTACATGGCTGACAGGAAGTCACTTTTTTTTTTTTTAACATTCTTTTTTATTGAAGTATCAGAATATACAGATAAGATTCCATTATTCACGTACAATATATCATTCCTTACAGACCAGTTATTATCTCCTCATACAATTTTATACAGTTATTTCCGATCCTTCCTCCATTTTAAATTTTTCCTCCGAGATTAGTAACACAGAATCAAACAAATCTAAAAAAAGAAACATCAACATCCTTTTACCACAACATGTGTAAGGAAATTCTCCCCCTCCCGCCCTGTGCATCTTCCCTCACCTCCCACCGTCAGAGATCCCAAGTCATGAATCCTTAACCTACCCGGTGTTCCACTTACATTTTCCTTGTGATACCAGGCTGTGTATTTTAATGTGTCCATTCATTTCTGAATCTCTGTGTCTTCCAGTACATGACCTGCAAATGGCCTCCATTTCCTAAAAAACCCTTCAGTATTTTTGTCTTTACAACTTTCTGCAAGTCACTTTTTTTGTATAAGTGGCTAAAAACAGGAGAGCATGGATAGCTGATGTTACAGAAGAAATAACCATTTGATGGTCTTTTTCATTCTTACACTAGGCTGGTCCTCGTTCTTCACTCACTTGGGTCCTTTTTAATATTATAGTAGGTTGGATCCTGGTCATTCTCCCTATAGATTGAGTGCTGGTCATTCTCACTCTAGATTCAGTCTTGGTCATTCTCAAATTAGATTGCGTCCTGGTCATTCTCATTTTAGATTGAGTCCTCATCATTCTTACTCTACATTGTGTCCTGTCATTCTCACTCTAGATTGAATCCTGGCCATTTTTGCACTAGACTGGGTCATGGTCATTCTCACTCTAGATTGGGTCCTGCACATTCTCCCTCAAGATTGGGTCCTGGTCATTCTCACTCTAGATTGGGTCCTGGTCATTCATACTCTAGATTGCACTCTGGTCATTCTCATGTCAGATTGAGTCCTCATCATTCTTACTCTGAATTGTGTCCTGCCATTCTTACGCTAGATTGTGTCCTAATCATTATCACTCTACAATGGGTCATTCTCACACTAGATTAAGTCCAGGCCATTTTCGCGCTAGACTGGGTCCTGCACATTCTCACTCTAGATTGGGTCATGCATCTTCTCACGCTAGATTGGGTCCTGGTCATTCTCACTCTAGATTGGGTCCTGCACATTCTAACTTTAGATTGGCTACTGGTCATTCTCACTCTAGATTGGGTCCTGGTCATATTCACTCTAGATTGGGTCCTAGTCATTCTCATTTTAGATTGCGTTCTGGTCATTCTCATGTTACGTTGAGTCCTCATCATTCTTACTCTAGATTGTGTCCTATTCATTCTCACTCAGGATTGGGTCCTGGTCATTATTACACTAGATTGAGTCCAGGACATTTTCACGCTAGACTGGGCCCTGCACATTCTCACTCTAGATTGGGTCCTGCGTCTTCTCACTCTAGATTGGGTCCTGGTCATTCTCACTCTAAATTGGATCCTGGTTATTCTCACTCTAGATTGGGTCCTGCACATTCTAAATCTAGATTGGGTACTGTTCATTCTCACTCTAGATTGGGTCCTGGTCATTCTCACTCTAGATTGGGTCCTGCACATTCTTACGCTAGATTTGGTCCTGCACATTCTCACTCTAGATTGGGTCCTGCACATTCTCACTCTAGATTGGGTCCTGCACATTCTCATTCTAGATTGGGTCCTGGTAATTCTCACTCTAGATTGGGTCCTGCACATTCTCACTCTAGATTATGTCCTGGTCATTCTCACTCTAGATTGGGTCCTGGTCATTCTCATTCTAGATTGGGTCCTGCACATTCTCACTCTAAATTGGGTCCTGTATCTTCTAACTCTAGATTGGTTCCTGGTCATTCATACTCTAGATTGAGTCCTGGTCATTCTCACTCTAGATTGGCTCCTAGTCATTCTCATTTTAGATTGTGTTCTAGTCATTCTCATGTTAGATTGAGTCCTCATTATTCTTACACTCAATTGGGTCCTGTCATTCTTACTCTAGATTGTGTCCTAATCATTATCACTCTAGATTGGGTCCTGGTCATTCTCACACTAGATTGAGTCCATGCCATTTTCGCGCTAGACTGGGTCCTGCACATTCTCACTGTAGATTGGGATCTGCATATCCTCACTCTAGATTGGGTCCTGGTCATTCTCATTCTAGATTGGGTCCTGGTCATTCTCACTCTAGAATGAGTCCCGGTCATTCTCACTCTAAATTGGGTCCTGCACATTCTCATTCTAGATTGGGTCCTGGTCATTCTCACTCTAGATTGGATCCTGGTCATTCTCACTCTAGATTGGGTCCTGCACATTCTCACTCTAGATTGGATCCTGCACATTCTCACTCTAGATTGGGTACTGGTCATTCTCACTCTAGATTGGGTCCTGGTCATTCTCACTCTAGATTGGGTCCTGCAAATTCTCACTCTAGATTGAATCCTGGTCATTGTCAATCTAGATCGGGTCCTGGTCATTCTCATTCTAGATTGAAACCTGGTCATTCTCACTCTAGATTGAGTCCTGCACATTTTAACTCCAGATTGGGTACTGGTCATTCTCACTCTAGATTGGGTCCTGGTCATTCTCACTCTAGATTGGGTCCTGCACATTCTCACTCTAGATTGAATCCTGGTCATTGTCAATTTAGATTGGGTCCTGGTCATTCTCACTCTAGATTGGGTCCTGCATATTTTAACTCTAGATTGGGTACTGGTCATTCTCACTCTAGATTGGTTTCTGATCATTCTCACTCTAGATTTGGTCCTGGTCATTCATACTCTAGATTGGGTCCTGGTCATTCTCATTCTAGATTGGGTCCTGGTCATTCTCACTCTAGATTGGGTTCTGCACATTCTCACTCTAGATTGGGTCCTGGTCATTCTCACACTAGATTGGATCCTGGTCATTCTCACTCTAGATGGGGTCCTGCACATTCTCACTCTAGATTGGGTCCTGCATCTTCTAACTCTAGGTTGGTTCCTGGTCATTCATACTCTAGATCAGGGGTCTCAAGCACGCGGCCCGCGGGCCGCATGCGGCCCCTGGGGCTGTCATCTGCGGCCCGCGGGACACAGAGCCGCTAGTATCGGCTCTGCTCCGAGACTCTGGAATTCCCTGACATCGCTGTCCACATATGAACAGCGATGTCTGGGGCTTCCTCAGAGCCGGAGTCCCGGGCAGAGCGCTACTTAAGGCTCTGCTTCGGGACTCTGTGGAATTCCCTGACATTGCTGTCCATATACGGACAGTGTGTCAGGGTCTTCCTCAGAGCGGAGTCCCGGGCAGAGCGCTAGTATCGGCTCTGCTCCAGGACTCTGTGGAATTCCCTGACATCGCTGTCCATGTTTGGACACACGATGTCTGGGGCTTCCCCAGAGCCAGAGTCCCGTGCAGAGCGCTAGTATAGGCTCTGCTCCGGGACTCTGTGGAATTCCCTGACATCGCTGTCCATATATGGACAGTGTGGCAGGGTCTTCCCCAGAGCAGAGTCCCGGGCAGAGCGTTAGTATAGGCTCTGCTCTGGGGAAGCCTCTGACATCGCTGTCTATACATCGACAATGACGTCAGGGGTTTCCCCAGAGCAGGAGTCCCAGTGATGTCAGGAGCACAGCTGGAGTCCCAGGAAGAGCCTACTAGCGCTCTGCCCGGGACTCAAGCTCTGGGGTTGCCCCTGACATCTCTGTCCATATATGGACAGTGATGTCAGGAGCAGAGCTGGAATCCCAGGCTGCACTCACAACTCTACTATTATATCATGTACTTTACTCTAGTCACATCCAGAGCTGCAGTCACCACTCTACTGTAACATGTTTTACTCCAGTCACATCCAGAGCTGCACTCACAACTCTACTCTAACATCATGTACTATACTCCAGAGACATCCATAGCTACACTCACAACTCTACTGCAAGATCAGTAAATGCAGATGCAAACATCTTGTCTTATACTCCAAACAAATTCAGAGCTCCAGTCACAACTCTACTATTATATAATGTGCTATACTCCAGTCACATCCAGAGCTGCAGTCACAACTCTACTGTAACATCATGTCTTATACTCCAGCCACATCCAGAAATGCAGTCATAACTCTATTGTAACATCATATCCTATACTCTAGTCACATCCAGTGCTGCAGCCACAACTGTACTGTAACATCAGGTCCCATACTCCAAACAAATCCAGAGCTGCAGTCACAAATCTACTGTAGTTCGAGTGCTAGAAGCGGCTCTGCTCCGGGACTCCAGCTCTGGGCAAGACCCTGACATCACTGTGGTAGCATCTGCGGAGGGCACTGTGGCCTTATCTAGGGGTGTGTTGCATTATCACAGATGGCACTGCGGCAGCATCCACAGAGGGCACAGCGGCAGCATCCACAGAGGGAACTGTGGCAGCATCCACCGAGGGCACTGTGGCAGTATCTACAGAGGGCACTGCGGCAGCATCCACCGAGGGCACTGCGGCAGCATCCACCGAGGGCACTGTGGCAGTATCTACAGAGGGCACTGCGGCAGCATCCACCGAGGGCACTGCGGCAGCATCCACCGAGGGCAGTGTGGCACTATCTAAAAAGGGGCTGCCCAATCTTGACATGTGTGTCTGCCAAACGCTGCTAATTGAGCCACCGGACTGCATTTAGCGACACTTAAACTGGAAAGCTGGATTGTGAAATAAGCACGTGGAGAAATATCCCACATTTTAAACCTAGCGCTATTATTATAGTAATATACTGTTATTGTAGTTCAAATGACTAATTGATTAATAATAATTATGTATTGTATCAAATTTGAAAGTAATGCGGCCCGTCAACTTCCCATTTTTTCTATATGCGGCCCACTTACCCGGCCGAGTTTGAGACCCCTGCTCTAGATTGAGTCATGTTCATTCTCACTCTAGATTGGGTCCTAGTCATTCTCATTTTCGATTGTGTTGTAGTAATTCTCATGTTAGATTGAGTCCTCATCATTCTTACTCTCAATTGGGTCCTGGTCATACTCAGACTAGATTGAGTCCATGCCATTTTCACGCTAGACTGGGTCCTGCACATTCTCACTCTAGATTGGGATCTGCCTATTCTTACTCTAGATTGGGTCCTGGTCATTCTCACTCTAGATTGGGTCCTGGTCATTCTCACTCTAGATTGGGTCCCGGTCATTCTCACTCTAAATTGGGTCCTGAACATTCTCATTCTAGATTGGGTCCTGGTCATTCTCACTCTAGATTGGATCCTGGTCATTCTCACTCTAGATTGGGTCCTGGTCATTCTCACTCTAGATTGGGTCCTGCACATCCTCACTCTAGATTGGATCCTGCACATTCTCACTCTAGATTGGGTCCCAGTCATTTTCACTCTAGATTGGGTCCTGCACATTCTCACTTTAGATTGGGTCCTGCATCTTCTCACTCTAGATTGGTTCCTGGTCATTCTCACTCTAGATTGGGTCCTGGTCATTCTCACTCTAGATTGGGTCCTGCACATTCTCACTCTAGATTGAATCCTGGTCATTCTCACTCTGGATTGGCTCCTGGTTATTCTTACTCTAGATTGGGTCCTGGTCATTCTCACTCTAGATTGGGTCCTGGTCATTCTCACTCTAGATTGGGTCCCGGTCATTCTCACTCTAAATTGGGTCCTGCACATTCTCATTCTAGATTGGGTCCTGGTCATTCTCACTCTAGATTGGATCCTGGTCATTCTCACTCTAGATTGGGTCCTGGTCATTCTCACTCTAGATTGGGTCCTGCACATCCTCACTCTAGATTGGATCCTGCACATTCTCACTCTAGATTGGGTCCCAGTCATTTTCACTCTAGATTGGGTCCTGCACATTCTCACTTTAGATTGGGTCCTGCATCTTCTCACTCTAGATTGGTTCCTGGTCATTCTCACTCTAGATTGGGTCCTGGTCATTCTCACTCTAGATTGGGTCCTGCACATTCTCACTCTAGATTGAATCCTGGTCATTCTCACTCTGGATTGGCTCCTGGTTATTCTTACTCTAGATTGGGTCCTGGTCATTCTCATTCTAGATTGGGTCCTGGTCATTCTCACTCTAGATTGGATCCTGGTCATTCTCACTCTAGATTGGGTCCTGCACATTCTCACTCTATTATCTAAGCCTGTACCCCAAGTCAAAAGAATTGTATTCGGCACACATTAGTAGTGATTTTAGAAAAATAAATAAATCTACGTTAATCACTACTAATGTGTGCCGAATACAATTCTTTTGACCTATAACTGGCTTGGGACCCTATTTCGAGCACCTGAGAAAACTGGTGCTGTCTGAACAAAACCACACCTGTACCCCAAGTGTCAGTGTCATTATCCTGTACCCCAAGTGTCAGTGTCATGATCCTATACCCAAAGTGTCAGTGTCATTATCCTGTACCCCAAGTGTCAGTGTATCATTATCCTGTACCCCAAGTGTCAGTGTGTCATCCTGTACCACAAGTGTCAGTGTGTTATTATCCTGTACCCCAAGTGTCAGTGTCATTATCCTGTACCCAAAGTGTCAGTGTCATTATCTTGTACCCCAAGTGTCAGTGTCATTATCCTGTACACCAAGTGTTATTGTCATTATCCCATACCCCAAGTGTCAGTGTATCATTATCCTGTACCCCAAGTGTCAGTGTCATTATCTTGTCCCCCAAGTGTCAGTGTGTCATTCTCCTGCACCTCAAGTGTCAATGTCACTATCCTGTCCCCCAATTGTCAGTGTCATTATCCTATACCCCAAGTGTCAGTGTATCCTGTACCCCAAGTGTCAGTTTTCTTATCCTGTACCCCAAGTGTCAGTGTATCATAATCCTGTACCCCAAGTGTCAGTGTCCTTATCCTGTACCCCAAGTGTCAGTGTATCATTATTCTGTATCCCAAGTGTCATTATCCTGTACCCCAAGTGTCAGTATCCTGTACCCCAAGTGTCAGTGTCATAATTCTGTACCCCAAGTGTCAGTGTATCATTATCCTGTCCCCCAAGTGTCAGTGTCATTATCCTTTACCCCAAGTGTCAGTGTCATGATCCTGTACCCCAAGTATCAGTGTCATTATGCTGTACCCCAAGTGTCGGTGTCATTATCCTGTATCCAAAGTGTCAGTGTATCATTATCCTGTCCCCCAAGTGTCAGTGTATCATTATCCTGTACACCAAGTGTCAGTGTCATTATCCTGTACTCCTAGTGTCAGTGTATCATTATCCTGTACCCCAAGTGTCAGCATATCATTATCCTGTACCCCAAGTGTCAGCGTGTCATTATCCTGTACCCCAAGTGTCAGCGTGTCATTATCCTGTACCCCAAGTGTCAGTGTATCATTATCTTGTACCCCAAGTGTCAGTGTATCATTATCCTGTACCCCAAGTGTCAGTGTATCATTATCCTGTACCCCAAGAGTCAGTGTATCATTATCTTGTACCCCAAGTGTCAGTGTCATTGTCCTGTACCCCAAGTGTCAGGGTATCATTATCCTGTACCCCAAGTGTCAGTGTCATTATCCTGTACCTCAAGTGTCAGTGTATCATTATCCTGTACCCCAAGTGTCAGTATATCATTATCCTGTACCCCAAGTGTCAGTATATCATTATCCTGTACCCCAAGTGTCAGTGTCATTATGCTGTACCCCAAGTGTCAGTGTCATTATCCTGTATCCCAAGTGTCAGTGTATCATTATCCTGTCCCCCAAGTGTCAGTGTATCATTATCCTGTACACCAAGTGTCAGTGTCATTATCCTGTACCCCTAGTGTCAGTGTATCATTATCCTGTACCCCAAGTGTCAGCGTATCATTATCCTGTACCCCAAGTGTCATCGTGACATTATCCTGTACCCCAAGTGTCAGCGTGTCATTATCCTGTACCCCAAGTGTCAGTGTATCATTATCTTGTACCCCAAGTGTCAGTGTATCATTATCCTGTACCCCAAGTGTCAGTGTATCATTATCCTGTACCCCAAGAGTCAGTGTATCATTATCTTGTACCCCAAGTGTCTGTGTATCATTATCTTGTACCCCAAGTGTCAGTGTCATTATCCTGTATCCCAAGTGTCAGTGTATCATTATCCTGTACCCCAAGTGTCAGTGTATCATTATCCTGTACCTCAAGTGTCAGTGTATCATTATCCTGTACCCCAAGTGTCAGTATATCATTATCCTGTACCCCAAGTGTCAGTGTCATTATCCTGTACCTCAAGTGTCAGTGTATCATTATCCTGTACCCCAAGTGTCAGTATATCATTATCCTGTACCCCAAGTGTCAGTGTATCATTATCCTGTATTCCAAATGTCAGTGTGTCATTATCCTGTACCCCAAGTGTTAGTGTCTTGATCCTGTACCCCAAGTGTCAGTATCATGTACTCCAAGTGTCCGTATCATTATCATGTACCCCAAGTGTCCGTATCATTATCATGTGCCCCAAGTGTCAGCAGGGCCGCCATCAGGAATTTCAGGGCCCCCTACAGCTAAATTTTCTGGGCCCCCCTACCGTGGCACCGCCTGTTAACGGTACTCCGTCCAGCACTATATTATGGTACCCAGGGCCGCCATCAGGGGGGGTATTAGGGGTACTGATGTGAGAGGCCCGGCCAAACCTAATTGAAAGGGGGGCCCGGCAACTGCCGCGACTTGCCTTTGGTAGAAAAAAAACAGGCCCCTGCAATGGGGCTTGTTTTTTTCACCAAAAGAATGTCGTGAGCTGCGGGCCCCCCTTTCAATTAGGTTTGGCCGGGCCTCTCACATCAGTACCCATAATACCCCCCCTGATGGCGGCCCTGGGTAGCATGGGGGTCGTCAAACACTGCCGCCCGTGCGACCGATCGCGCACACCCGCAAACTCCCGCGCATGCGCACCGGCGACCGCCTGGAACCGCGCACCAAATTTTGAGGCAGATTTTGACCTGCCCACACTATCTTGCCGCGTTTTTTGCCCGCGGCGATTGAGGACAGCAGACAGAAAACGCAGCGAAAAATGCATTTTCTGCCTCCCATTGATTTCGATGGGAGGTCAGAGGCGGAACCGCGGCAAGAAAGGACGTGCTGCTTTTTCTTTTTTCCGTGACTGGCTCACATTGATTTCAGATTAAATCAATGGGGGGCGGTTTTGGAAGTTTTTTGGTGCTGATTCTGACGCAGTGTCCGAGTCAATATCAAGGCCCAAAAACTCTGTGAACTGGGCCTTATTGTTAGGGCTTATTCAGACGAACGTGTAATACATCCGTGCAACGCGCCTCGCACGGACCTATGTTACTCTATGGGGCCGTGTAGACTGTCAGTGATTTTCACGCAGCGTGTGTCCGTGTGTCCGCTGCGTAAAACTCACGACATGTCCGATATTTGTGCATTGTTCGCGCATCACGCAACCATTGAAGTCAATGGGTGGGTGAAAATCACGCCCAGCGCTTCCGCAGCCGTATAAACTATGCATGAAAACAGAAAAGCACCGCGTGCTACAAACATACAGAGTGTCATAATGATGGCGGCTGCGCGAAAATCACACAACCGCGCATCATACGCTGCTGACACACGGAGCTGTTATGGACCTTTTGCATGCGCAAAATGCAGACGCTTGTGTAAATCCGGCCTTAGGGTAGGAACACACTAGGCGTGAACGCTGCGGATTTTATGCAGCACATTTTATTGTGGATAATCCGCAGCGTATCACAGTCACAGCCGAGGGGGTCAGATATGAACAAATCTCATCCACACGCTGCAAAAAAAATGGACCTGCAGTGTGGCTTTTGGCTTTTTAAGCCGCAGCGTGTCAATGTATTCTGTGGAATCGCCGCTCCTCTGTTGCGGAAATGCTGCGGTTCTGCCGCAAAAATCACACATGAGAAAAAAAAAAAAGGCACTTTTTTACATTTATAAAAAAGTTTAGACTTCCCCGGCCGTAGTCCTGGTGACGCGATCCTCTATTATTAGCGCAGCCGCCATCATTATGACACTCTGTTTGTATGTTTGTAGCACGCGGTGCTTTTCTGTTTTCATTCATAGTTTATACTGCTGCGGAAGTGCTGGGCGGGATTTTCACGCACCCATTGACTTCAATGGGTGCGTGATGCGCGAACAGCGCACAAATATCGGACATGTCGTGAGTTTTACGCAGCGGACACACGGACACACGCTGCGTGAAAATCACTGACAGTCTGCACGACCCCATAGAGTAACATAGGTCCGTGCGAGGCGCGTGAAAATCACTGACAGTCTGCACAGCCCCATAGAGTAACATAGGTCCGTGCGAGGCGCGTGAAAATCACTGACAGTCTGCACGGCCCCATAGAGTAACATAGGTCCGTGCGAGGTGCGTTGCACGGATGTATTACACGTTCGTCTGAATAAGCCCTAACAATAAGGCCCAGTTCACAGAGTTTTTGGGCCTTGATATTGACTCGGACGCTGCGTCAGAATCAGCACCAAAAAACTTCCAAAACCGCCCCCCATTGATTTAATCTGAAATTAATGGGAGCCAGTCGCGGAAAAAAGAAAAAGCAGCACGTCCTTTCTTGCCGCGGTTCCGCCTCTGACCTCCCATCGAAATCAATGGGAGGCAGAAAATGCATTTTTCGCTGCGTTTTTTGTCTGCTGTCCTCAATCGCCGCGGGCAAAAAACGCAGCAAAAAACGCAGCAAGATAGTGCAAAATCTTTAAGGAATATTGAGGCAGATTTTTTCGGCCTGCAAAATACTCTGTGTGAACAGGGCCATACTTAAACAGCACTTTGACACACTTTACTCACCATGTCAGAAGAGATGCTCCCACTCCAGTCCTCTTCAGGCGATGTCTTCGGTCCAGACGTCGTCCTTCACCTCCAGGCTCCAGAAAATGGCGGGGATCGTAGAACTGCCGCCGCGCAAGAACTAGACTCCTCCCCCTCTCCTTACGCAGCTACTCTCTGGAGAAGGAGGCGGAGGCGGACGAGGAGGCGGACGAGGAGGAGGACGAGGAGGAGGACGAGGAGGCGGAGTCGGGCCAGCAGGTAAGTAACCGTGCGCCGCTGTCCCTGTGTGGCTGTCCTTCCCCGTCGATGTACTTGTGTTGCTCCCTCTCGGCAGCGCGCCTGGTCGTTCGCACGTGGGCGCGCGCTTGCGATCGTGCGCGCATGCGGTCGTGCGCGCTCGTACGCGCGCAAGCGGTGGTGTTTCGCGGCACGGCGATGAGAGGGGGGCCCGCAGCTCGGGGGCCCGCAGCAGCTCACGACATTGTTTTGGTGAAAAGAACAGGCCCCATTGCAGGGGCTTGTTTTTTTCTACCAAAAGCAAGTCGCGGCAGTTTGCCGGGCCCCCCTTTCAATTAAGTTTGGCCGGGCCCCCTACAGGAGTACCCCTAATACCCCCCTGATGGCGGCCCTGAGTGCCAGTGTATCATTATCCTGTACCCCAAGTGTCAGTATATCATTATCTTGTACCCCAAGTGTCAGTGTATCATTATCCTGTACCCCAAGTGTCAGTGTATCATTATCTTGTACCCCAAGTGTCAGTGTATCATTATCCTGTACCCCAAGAGTCAGTGTATCATTATCTTGTACCCCAAGTGTCAGTGTCATTATCCTGTACCCCAAGTGTCAGTGTATCATTATCCTGTACTCCAAGTGTCAGTGTCATTATCCTGTACCTCAAGTGTCAGTGTATCATTATCCTGTACCCCAAGTGTCAGTGTGTCATTATCCTGCACCCCAAGTGTCAGTGTATCATTATCCTGTACTCCAAGTGTCAGTGTCATTATCCTGTACCTCAAGTGTCAGTGTATCATTATCCTGTACTCCAAGTGTCAGTGTCATTATCCTGTACCTCAAGTGTCAGGATATCATTATCCTGTACCCCAAGTGTCAGTGTCATTATCCTGTACCCCAAGTGTCAGTGTCATTATCCTGTATTCCAAATGTCAGTGTGTCATTATCCTGTACCCCAAGTGTCAGTGTCATTATACTGTACCCCAAGTGTCAGTGTATCATTATCCTGTACCCCAAGTGTCAGTGTCATTATACTGTACCCCAAGTGTCAGTGTATCATTATCCTGTACCCCAAGTGTTAGTGTCTTGATCCTGTACCCCAAGTGTCAGTGTGTCATTATCCTGTACCCCAAGTGTTAGTGTCTTGATCCTGTACCCCAAGTGTCAGTGTGTCATTATCCTGTACCCCAAGTGTTAGTGTCTTGATCCTGTACCCCAAGTGTCAGTGTATCTTTCCTCTACAGGCTGATAGTTTTCCTACATGTTGAAAGCTTCCTCTATATGCTGACAGCCTTCCATCACATGCATCCACAATTAAGCAACTGTGAATATGATTTGTCCAAGCGCTTAAGTCTACAAAAACGGAAAGAAAAACAGAAGGAAAGAAAGAAAGAGAGAAAAGGAGAAAGAAAGGAAGAAAGAAAGAAAGAAAGAAAGAAAGAAAGAAAGAAAGAAAGAAAAAGAGAGAAAAAAAGAAAAAGAAAGAAAAGAAAGAAAGAAAGAAAAAGAGAAACAAAAAGAAAAATAGAGAAAGAAAGAAAAAAAGAAAGAGAAAGAAAGAAAAAGAGAAAGAAGGAAAGAAAAGGAGAAAGAAAAGGAGAAAGAAGGAAAGAAAAGGAGAAAGAAAAAGAGAAAGAAGGAAAGAGAGAAAGGCAGGAAGGCGGTGACCCGGATTTCATGTTCCGGGTGACTGTAGATGGGGAGCGATGTTTTGTGTTCAGCAGGAGCCGCGTTCAGGACAGAATGTGACTCACCACCGCCCCTTGTGGCAGCAGGTGGTAGTGCACGGGTATTATCCGGGTGACTCTCAGCCCTGGAGTACCCCCGATGTATTCCGCATGGTTTATCGTGTAGGGTCTGTCCCTGTAAATATAGGAGGAGCAGACATAGAGTCTCCCGGGACCTCAGACTAGTCCCTGATCAGGACTTGTGGAGCTGCTGCCGCCATTCACTATAATGTTTCATGCAACAAGTTCCTGGGATGCTGGAGTTTCAACCCTTTCTCTGCCAGGCCCCACCTTACTCTATGTGCCATCTGCTGGGTGACTGCCCCTGCCCTATGAGCCTGGCAGAGGGGGATGCTCAGACCCCGGGAGCTGGCACACAGCACATCTGCCCCCTACTGGCCGCCTCTTGTCCCTGCACTTTCTGCAGCTGTGGCTCCGACCTCTCCTGGAGTCCTGAGGATCGAGGCTTCTTGTGCCTGACACCTCCCCAGCAGCAGCTCCGATATAAGGGGAGGGGGAGGCAGCAGCAGCCCCTCTATTCTCCTCTCCCCACTTCCAGGGCTGCATCCTCTCTAATTGGTCCTGGGGGAGGCCCTGGGATTTGGGGTGGAGGCTGCTCCTCTCCGGCTCACATCATGTAATTGGTCCTCAGTTCCTTCATATAAACTGGAGGGGAGCACAGGAGAAGAGACAGAGGAGAAGAGACAGAGGAGAAGAGACAGAGGAGACAGAGCAGGGGAGACAGAGCAGGGGAGACAGAGCAGGGGAGACAGAGAAGAGACAGAGGAGAAGAGACAGAGGAGACACAGCAGGGGAGACAGAGGAGAAGAGACAGAGGAGAAGAGACAGAGGAGACAGAGCAGGGGAGACAGAGGAGAAGAGACAGAGGAGAAGAGCACAGGAGACAGAGCACAGGAGACAGAGGAGAAGAGCAGAGGAGAAGAGACAGAGGAGACAGAGCAGAGGATAAAAGACAGAGGAGAAGAGGCAGAGGATAAGAGACAGAGCACAGGAGACACAGGAGAAGAGACAGAGGAGCAGGAGACAGAGCAGAGGAGCAGGAGACACAGGAGAAGAGACAGAGCACAGGAGACAGAGCACAGGAGACAGAGCACAGGAGACAGAGCACGGGACGCAGAGCACAGGAGACAGCAGAACTTCTCCGGATCCTCAACATCTGGGATCCAAGGCGGAGGGGGGCACAGGATTAACCCCCTCAGCCCCACAGTCAACTCCACGACTTCCAAGTGTTTAACCCCTGAGGCTCCAGCGCTGGTTCATCAGAATTGTTCCCCTCCAGCTGCACAGGATTAACCCCTCCAGGACTGTGCACCATTAACCCCTCCTGGCACCGGACTGTCCTATGACTTGCTGGGGGAGCTGCAGGTTGATGCGTCGGTGCACAGTGCAGGCTGCAGGGAGCAGGGAGAGGGGCTGGCAGCGAGGACTGCTCCCCGGGGTCCTGGATGCCTGAGCGGCGGCCGGGAGCACTACACACTTGTTGCGGGATCTGCGCTGCAGGATCGCGGCTCCGGGGAGTGGATTGCTCGGTGCAGATCTCCAGGGATCCGGTGTGAGGACACGAGGAGGGGTCACAGGGCGGGGGGCACTTTGGCTGAGTTGATGGCCGTGGTCGCGGCTCGGAGCTGTGGATGTTGCTGAGATTCGGTCGGAGGAGTCTTGGATTCCGTCACTGAGCCGGGGAGGCGCGCTGGATGCTGCTGGGGCTGCACGGAGCTCTGTGGCCGCGACATGATGGAGATTTTCTGGCTTCTGTTCCTGTCTCTCCTCCCCAGATCCAGCAGGGGACAAGGCGCCTATGGTAAGAAGCGGGGCCGGGGGCAGTGACTGATGGGGAGACAATCCCGCACCGGGCACTGCAGGGACGCCCGACCCGACAACACCCACTGACACCCACCGGATACTCATGCCCCAACATCACCCACTGACACCCACCGGACACTCATGCCCCAACATCACCCACTGACACTCACCGGACACTCATGCCCCAACATCACCCACTGACACCCACCGGACACTCATGCCCCAACATCACCCACTGACACCCACCGGATACTCATGCCCCAACATCACCCACTGACACTCACCGGACACTCATGCCCCAACATCACCCACTGACACCCACCGGACACTCATGCCCCAACATCACCCACTGGATACTCATGCCCCAACATCACCCACTGACACCCACCGGACACTCATGCCCCAACATCACCCACTGACACCCACCGGATACTCATGCCCCAACATCACCCACTGACACCCACCGGACACTCATGCCCCAACATCACCCACTGACACCCACCGGACACTCATGCCCCAACATCACCCACTGACACTCACCGGACACTCATGCCCCATCCCCCTGCCCTCAGCGCTCCTCACTAGACCCCTGGGAGACCCCAAAATGTATTAGAAATGTGAACCCCTAAACCTGGTGCCCATAGAACCCATTCCAAATATCTTCTTCCCCAACCAAGGGTCACAATGTGCCAGTACATGACCCTGTAATGTGCCCCCCTAATCCTGGTGCTGCTCTCTGACACCTCATCTACGCCCCACAATCCACCAGCACATGGCAGAAGTTATAATAGCTCTGTGCACCCCCATACCTGGTGCCCCCACCCCCACTTCTATACTGTGATGGGATATTATAGTGTACACCAGAGGTAGCGGCTGTGACCCCCCCCTCTTATAGTTACCCTCATGCCCCCCAGCTCCGGGCACTTTTCTCCCTATGTGTGGTCTTTTGGGGTCTTCTCCCCTGTGTCCCCCGACTGACAGATGCTTAAATCCAGCATCACATCTAATCACCATTATTTACTGACATGGGGTGTCATTAAGCTGCTTTGGGGGTATTTACTGACACAGGGGACTCTGTAGTGGCTCCTGGCACCAGGTTTCGCGGAGTCTCCATTCATCTTTATCCTCATGTCATCCCAGAGTCACTTATATCACAGGGCAAGACTGGGAGCTGCTGGGGCACTTACTGACTGCTGCTCCGCTTCTTACTCACTGCTGCTCCGCTTCTTACTGACTGCTGCTACGCTTCTTACTGACTGCTGCTCCGCTTCTTACTGACTGCTGCTCCGCTTCTTACTGACTGCTGCTCCGCTTCTTACTGACTGCTGCTCCGCTTCTTATTGACTGCTGCTCCGCTTCTTACTCACTTCTGCTCCGCTTCTTACTGACTGCTGCTCCGCTTCTTACTGACTGCTGCTCCGCTTCTTACTCACTGCTGCTCCGCTTCTTATTGACTGCTGCTCCGCTTCTTACTCACTGCTGCTCTGCTTCTTACTGACTGCTGCTCCGCTTCTTACTCACTGCTGCTCCGCTTCTTACTGACTGCTGCTCCGCTTCTTACTGACTGCTGCTCCGCTTCTTACTCACTGCTACTCCGCTTCTTACTCAATGCTGCTCCGCTTCTTACTGACTGGTGCCCCGCTTCTTTACTCATTGCTGCTCCGCTTCTTTACTCATTGCTGCTCCGCTTCTTACTGACCGCTGCTCCGCTTGTTACTCACTGCTACTCCGCTTCTTACTGACTGCTGCTCCGCTTCTTACTGACTGCTGCTCCGCTTCTTATTGACTGCTGCTCCGCTTCTTACTCACTGCTGCTCCGCTTCTTACTCACTGCTGCTCCGCTTCTTACTGACTGCTGCTCCGATTCTTATTGACTGCTGCTCCGCTTCTTACTCACTGCTGCTCCGCTTCTTACTCACTGCTGCTCCGCTTCTTACTGACTGCTGCTCCGATTCTTACTGACTGCTGCTCCGCTTCTTATTGACTGCTGCTCCGCTTCTTACTCACTGCTGCTCCGCTTCTTACTCACTGCTGCTCCGCTTCTTACTGACTGCTGCTCCGCTTCTTACTCACTGCTGCTCCGCTTCTTACTGACTGCTGCTCCGCTTCTTACTGACTGCTGCTCCGCTTCTTACTGACTGCTGCTCCGCTTCTTACTCACTGCTGCTCCGCTTCTTACTGACTGCTGCTCCGCTTCTTACTGACTGCTGCTCCGCTTCTTACTGACAGTTTTCTGCACGTGACATGATACTCCAGAGCTATATACTGTACAATGCATTATACTGTGTTCTCCATTCATACTGTGCGATACTCTACCCTGTACTGTACTATATAATGTACAGGACTATATGCCGTAAAGGGCAGTGGCAGGGGAGCTGAACTGTAATAAACTATAATCTACAACACTGAATTGTACTATATTCTCCAATTATACTGGACTGTATACTATATACTGCACTGGACTATATACGGCACTGTATTATATACCGCACTGGACTGTATACTATATACTGCACTGGACTGCATACTATATACTGCACTGTACTGTATACTATATACTGCACTGGACTGTATACTATATACCGCACTGGACTGTATACTATATACTGCACTGGACTGCATACTATATACTGCACTGGACTGCATACTATATACTGCACTGGACTGCATACTATATACTGCATTGGACGGTATACTATATACTGCACTGGACTGTATACTATATACTGCATTGGACTGGATACTATATACTGCACTACTGGACTGTATACAATATACTGCACTGGACTGTATACTATATACTGCACTGGACTATATACTATATACCGCACTGGACTGTATACTATATACTGCACTGGACTGCATACTATATACTGCACTGGACTGTATACTATATACTGCACTGGACTGTATACTATATACTGCACTGGACTATATACGTTATACAGGCAGCATGTGACAGTACAGGAGCTGTAATAGAGCTGCCCAGTAATAAAATATAATCTCCAGTATAATAATCCTGCACTTTGCTATAGTCTCTTATGTGATATATGATTCTCTAGTGCGTTGTTCTGTAATTTACTGTATACATTACTGCACTGTAATAAATTATAATCTACAGTATAATAATCTGCACCATGTGGTGTTCTGTACTATGACAATGCTGAGCTATAATGTACCCTGTACTGTGCCATATTCTGCTCTGTATTATCTCTGTGGTCTATGAATTCTGGAGGACAATGTGTGACGGTAGAACAGGAGGAATGGAGCTGTAATAAACTATAATCTACAGTATAATAATCCCGCGCTACGCTATCGTCTCCAGTATATGAATACAATGATAGCATATCCTCACCCTTATACCAACATATACTGCACTGTATTATCCCGGGACTGACTACATAGGTGCCGGGCAGCGGGTGACACTGGAGCAGGTGTAGTGTAGCTGTACTATAATAAACTATAATCTACAGTATAATAATCCTGCAGGGCAGCAGGTGACGTTAGAGGGGGGGGGGGCTGTACTATAATAGACTATAATCTACAGTATAATAATCCTGCAGGGCAGCAGGTGACGTTAGAGGGGGGGGGGGCTGTACTATAATAGACTATAATCTACAGTATAATAATCCTGCAGGGCAGCAGGTGACGTTAGAGGGGGGGGGGGGCTGTACTATAATAGACTATAAACGATATCATCTATTCCATAGGTGCACTGTATTATTGTAAAGCCATACACAAATCAAGGAGAATGAAGCGTGGCGCTGCTCTGTAATAAGCTATAATCTATTCTGGAGTATAATAATGCTGCACTAAAATACATCAGCCAATATAATAATACTATGATATGCTGTACCCTATATATTATATACTACACTGAATTATCCCAGCACTACATACATCATTACAGGACAGCAGGAGTAGGAGCGCGGTACTGTAATAAACTATAATACACCAGCCAGTAGAATAATGCTGTGCTATAACATATCCTATACTGAACTCTACCATATACTGCGCTGTATTACCCCAGGACTATATACATGTGTACAGGAGAGCAGGGCAGGAGTAATGGAGCTGAACTGTAATACACTATAATGTACAGTATAATAATCCTGCACTAATATATAGTCTCCCATGTAATAATACTATGATATTATATACCCTATACTGTACCATATACTGCACTGTATTACCCCAGGACTATATACATAAGGGCAGTATACAGTGTACTGCCTTATAGATGGTATACAGCACATGGAGGGGTAACAGGACAGGTACAGGGGTGCAGCAGGGCATTTCTTCTTATATATTGCCCTATACATGATGCGTATCAGGGACTGTATATAATAATGTAGGGATAATGATACATACTGTAGGGCAGCTAGTGCTCTCTGGTATCAGGTATCAGGCAGTGCGGTACAGGGGTTGATGATGCTGAGCTGTGAGAGTGACCGGGACGCCGCGCTATCCGCGAGGAGCGTTTACACGAGGCGATAATCGGCCGCTCGGTGATCAGATGGAACGTTGCCAATCATTGTCCGGTGGAAACGTGCGCAGCGAGAGAACCATCACAGATAATTTGCTCGCTTGTCGTTAATCGCATCTTTTATGCTCATGTAAACATGATGGTTTGTCGCCGGCACGTCGCCTCGTGTGAACAGAATCTGCCCGTCGCTAGTAATGGAAAGAAACGGGGAAACAAGCGACCGCGCGAATAATCGCAGTTACGAAAAAATACTTGATTATTGTAACATAGAAATGCAAGTCATGGGAACGTTAACGACGTCAGCGACCTAAAGGACCCCCAGTGTCTGCAGGGATGGGCTTGGCAGATGTAGCAGAGCTGAGTTGGCGTCACACACGCAGATATCACGCTGTCTTATTGGTTCTACATAGGACAGCAGGTGACTAAGTTATTACAGCGCAGGAGTTAATTGACAAATTCAGCTCTGCTATGCCGGTAAAGTTCACAATCCACTTGGATGTAGTGTGTGGACGTTCCTGGACTATTCTGTCACTCTGTCGGGGAGATTATTGGATTATTGACAGTTAACCCTTTCTGTTATGTCCTAAATTTACACCACAACTAATCTTAAACCCTAAATCCAATATACAATCCACAATTCCGAGCGTTGTTATAAAAATACAGTCACTACAACTCCCATCAAGATCTTCATTTAATGTTTCTAGTATCCAGAGTCACTACAACTCCCATCATGTTCCTCAGATCACCTGCCTATTACAGCCAGAGTTACTACAACCTCCATCATGTCTCCTAGGTTCCAGCAGAGGGTTGGACAATGACATGAAGCGCGTTTTCTTGGGTTGGGGTCTTCTCCGTGGTGGCTTCCATCTTTCTGCTGGCGTCCTTTTCCCAAGTCGGGACATTTGTGTTCATTTTGGAGCCTAATCCCCAGTTTTTTGGGATTTCTGCTCCTGGGGCTCTCCATTATTTCCTGCATTATTTGAATGCAGCTCTGCAGGGGTGGACTGACCGTTTGGGCATTAGGGCAGTGCCTGGAGGCCGACCGCCCCTCAGTTACAGCGCGGCGCCTGCCAGAGATCGGCGTCCCCAATATATTACCCCAACACAAGTGCGTCATGTCTCTAGTGGTTGGTAAGGGGCCCGTGACTTATGGACGTCTAATAGGGGGGGGGGGGTCTCCATGTCTCGCAGACCTCCTGGGTGTCCTCCACATTTGCTAATAGGCCTAAGAGGAAACCCCCTTTAAGTGACAGTTTCTGCCGGATTCGGTCAAGGATCCTGAAAGATGCCGATACTAAGGGTATGTTCACACGGCCTATTTACGGACGTAATTCGGGCGTTTTTGCCCCGAATTACGTCTGAAAATAGCGCCTCAATAGCGCTGACAAACATCTGCCCATTGAAAGCAATGGGCAGACGTTTGTCTGTTCACACGAGGCGTATATTTACGCGCCGCTGTCAAATGACGGCGCGTAAATAGACGCCCGCGTCAAAGAAGTGACCTGTCACTTCTTTGGCCGTAATTGGAGCCGCTATTCATTGACTCCAATGAATAGCAGCGCTAATTACGGCCGTAATTGACGCGGCGTTCAAGCGCCTGCACATGCCGGTACGGCTGAAATTACGGGGATGTTTTCAGGCTGAAACATCCCCGTAATTTCAGCCGTTACGGACGCCCTCGTGTGAACATACCCTTATAGTTCACAGCCAGGTGTGCGAGCCGCAAAGACCATCAACCTTGTGCGCAGGTCTCTATGCTGGGGGAGGGGGGACTATAGGAGCTGACGGTAAGGCCTCGTTCACACATTGCAGATTTGGTCAGTAATTTGCATCCGTATTTTGAAACCAAAACCAAGAGTGGATGCAAAGAAGAGAAGCTTAAACTTTCTGTTCTATTTCCCCTGCGCTCAGGATCCACTCCTAAATAATGAACCAAACCGCAATGTGTGAATGATGCCTATAAGGAAATGGGAAGCTGATGGGGAGATGTTATGGAGAAGAGGAGGAGATAAGCGTCATTATTAATGCACAGGAAACCACTGATCAAAGGGAAAATCCTCCTCAGAGCCAAGAGTTACAACAGTGACATCTTCAGGCTGAAAGGGGAATTACACTCATAAATAGAAAATCATAAAGGAAACTGACGGGGGTTAAGAGGGGGTTTCTTGTGTCTTTAGAATCTTTTCTGGAAATCCTGCCATTGATGTAGTGAATAAAGGTTATCTAGTGCTCAAAAGAGAAAGATGTAGCAGTGTGAACCAGTACCTGCAGTCCTATGTAATACCAACCACAGATAACACAGTGATAACTCTCTGAGTACAGATAATGTAGTAGATGTTACCTGCAGTCCTATGTAACACCACAGATAACACACAGTGATAACTCTCTGAGTACAGATAATGTAGTAGATGTTACCTGCAGTCCTATGTAACACCACAGATAACACAGTGATAACGCTCTGCGTACAGATAATGTAGTAGATGTTACCTGCAGTCCTATGTAACACCACAGATAACAGTGATAACTCTCTGAGTACAGATAATGTAGTAGCTGTTACCTGCAGTCCTATGTAACACCACAGATAACACAGTGATAACTCTCTGAGTACAGATAATGTAGTAGATGTTACCTGCAGTCCTATGTAACACCACAGATAACACAGTGATAACTCTCTGAGTACAGATAATGTAGTAGATGTTACCTGCAGTCCTATGTAACACCACAGATAACAGTGATAACTCTCTGAGTACAGATAATGTAGTAGTGTTACCTGCAGTCCTGTGTAACACCATAGATAACACAGTGATAACTCTCTGATTATTGATAATGTAGTAGATGATACCTGCAGTCCTATGTAACACCACAGATAACACAGTGATAATTCTCTGAGTACAGATAATGTAGTAGATGTTACCTGCAGTCCTATGTAACACCACAGATAACACACAGTGATAACTCTCTGAGTACAGATAATGTAGTAGATGTTACCTGCAGTCCTATGTAACACCACAGATAACACAGTGATAACTCTCTGAGTACAGATAATGTAGTAGATGTCACCTGCAGTCCTATGTAACACCACAGATAACACAGTGATAATTCTCTGAGTACAGATAATGTAGTAGTGTTACCTGCAGTCCTATGTAACACAACAGCTAACACAGTGATAACTCTCTGAGTACAGATAATGTAGTAGTGTCACCTGCAGTCCTATGTAACACCACAGATAACACAGTGATAACGCTCTGGGTACAGATAATGCAGTAGATGTTACCTGCAGTCCTATGTAACACCACAGATAACACAGTGATAACTCTCTGAGTACAGATAATGTAGTAGATGTTACCTGCAGTCCTATGTAACACCACAGATAACACAGTGATAACTCTCTGAGTACAGATAATGTAGTAGATGTTACCTGCAGTCCTATGTAACACCACAGATAACACAGTGATAACTCTCTGAGTACAGATAATGTAGTAGATGTTACCTGCAGTCCTATGTAACACCACAGATAACACAGTGATAACTCTCTGAGTACAGATAATGTAGTAGTGTTACCTGCAGTCCTATGTAACACCACAGATAACATAGTGATAACTCTCTGAGTACAGATAATGTAGTAGATGTTACCTGCAGTCCTATGTAACACCACAGATAACACACAGTGATAACTCTGAGTACAGATAATGTAGTAGATGTCATGAATCAGAGGGTTAATATTCCACTGCAGTAACTGAGGCAACAACTTCTTCTTACATAGGACTGCAGTATCAATGAGAATTCTGGTGTTCAACCAGTGAGAGCGAAATTCCCAGAAATCGGAGCAGTGATTTCTGGGGGCGGAGGACAATGGGGGTTTGTTATGAGCTGCAGGGAGAGGGATATTCCGGACACAGTGACCACCCGGGAGCAGATGGACATTAAATGGCCATTGTGTGATACTACCCCCTGACCGAGCGGGGTCATGCCATAAATCTCTGCCTGTAAACCTGACAAGTGGACAGCACAGTGTGGGGAATAATTTTATTTATTCAGTTCCTGTTCTTAGGAGCTGACACTCTAATGCCCAAGACAGGCAGCAACTGAAAGAGTTTGCAGGAACAGAATTAATATTAAGTCAGTATTAATAAATCCATTTCTATCCACTTCTTCTGTGCCGGCCCCAAGAGAACTGTGGCATGTTTCTCCGCCCCTGTATACAGTGGTTCACCCCTGATTACAATGATCCTGCCCCAGAATACACTGACCCGCCCCTAAATATACTGTTCCCCCCAAATACACTGATTCACCTCTGAATACACTGGTCCGCCTCCTGAATACCCTGGTCTGCCCCTGAATACACTGGTCCGCCCCTGAATATATACTGGTCCGCCCTAAATACACTGGTTCACCCCTGAATACACTGGTCCGCCCCTGAAGACTGTGGTCTGCCTCTGAATACACTGGTCCGCCCCTGAATACACTGGTCTGCCCTTGAATATACTGACCCACCCCTGAATACACTGCTCTGCTCCTGAATACACTGGTTCACCCCTGAATACCCTGGTCCAACCCTGAATTCACTGGCCCGCCCCTCAATACTCTGCTCTGCCCCTGAATACACTGGTCCACCCCTGAATACACTGCTTCAGTCCTGAATTCCCTGATCTGCCCCTGAATACACTGGTTCACCCCTGAATACCCTGGTCTGCCCCTGAATACACTGGTTCACCCATGAATACCCCGGTCTGCCCTTGAATATACCGACTCACACCTCAACCCCCTGGTCTGCCCTTAATACACTAGTTCGCCCCGGAATACACTGATTCACCTCTGAATACACT
This sequence comes from Rhinoderma darwinii, assembly GCF_050947455.1. Classification (NCBI taxonomy): domain Eukaryota; kingdom Metazoa; phylum Chordata; class Amphibia; order Anura; family Rhinodermatidae; genus Rhinoderma; species Rhinoderma darwinii. The sequence continues at coordinate 406,621,249 of NC_134690.1, forward strand.
GGTCCGCCTCCTGAATACCCTGGTCTGCCCCTGAATACACTGGTCCGCCCCTAAATATATACTGGTCCGCCCTAAATACACTGATTCACCCCTGAATACACTGGTCCACCCCTGAATATATACTGGTCCGCCCCAAATACACTGGTTCACCCCTGAATACACTGGTCCGCCCCTGAATACCGTGATCTGCCTCTGAATACACTGGTCTGCCTCTGAATACACTGGTCCGCCCCTGAATACACGGGTCTGCCCTTGAATATACTGACCCGCCCCTGAATACACTGCTCTGTTCCTGAATACACTGGTTTACCCCTGAATACCCTAGTCCAACCCTGAATGCACTGCTCCGCCCCTGAATACTCTGCTCTGCCCCTGAATACACTGGTCCACCCCTGAATACACTGCTTCAGCCCTGAATTCCCTGATCTGCCCCTGAATACACTGGTTCACCCCTGAATACCCTGGTCTGCCCCTGAATAAACTGGTTCACCCATGAATACCCCGGCCTGCCCTTGAATATATCGACTCACCCCTCAACCCCCTGGTCTGCCCTTAATACACTAGTTCGCCCCGGAATACACTGTTTTGCCCCTGAATACACTGGTTCGCCCCTGAATACACTGGTTCGCCCCTGAATACCTGGTCTGCCCCTGAATACACTGACCCGCCCCTGAATACCCCAGTCCAACCCTGAATACAGTGGTTCACCCCTGAATACACTGACCCACCCCTGAATACCCTAGTCCAACCCTGAATACAGTGGTTCACCCCTGAATACACTGGTCTGCCCCTGAGTACACTGACCCACCCCTGAATACACTGCTCTGCCCCTGAATACACTGGTTCACCCCTGAATACCCTGGTCTGCCCCTGAATACACTGCTTCACCCCTGAATACACTGGTTTGCCCCTGAATACACTTGTTCGCCCCTGAGTACACTGGTTTGTCCATTTGTCCCTGAATACCCTGGTCCAACCCTGAATACACCACACACTGGTCCGCCCCTGAATACACTGGTCAACCCCTGAATACCCATCTCTGCCCCTGAATACACTTCTTCACCCCTGAATACCCTGGTCCAACCCTGAATAAACTGGTCCAACCCTGAGTACACTGGTCTGCCCCTGAATACCCTGCTGTGCCCCTGAATAAACTGGTCTGCCCCTGAATACCCTGGTCTGCCCCTGAATATAATAACCCACCCCTGAATACATTGTTCTGCCCCTGAATACACTGGTTCACCCCTGAGTACCCTGGTCCAACCCTGAATACACTGGCCTGCCCCTGAATACAGTAGTTCACCCCTGAATACACTGGTTTGCTCCTGAATACACTTGTTCGCCCCTGAGTACACTGGTTTGCCCCTGAATACACTGACCCGCCTCTGAATACCCTGGTCTGCCCCTGAATATAATGACCCACCCCTGAATACACTGGTCCAACCCTGAATACACTGGCCTGCCCCTGAATACAGTGGTTCACCCCTGAATACACTGGTTTGGCCCTGAATACACTTGTTCGCCCCTGAGTACACTGGTTTGTCCCTGAATACCCTGGTCCAACCCTGAATACACTACACACTGGTCCGCCCCTGAATACACTGATCAACCCCTGAATAACCATCTCTGCCCCAGAATACACTGGTTCACCCCTGAATACCCTGGTCTGCCCCTGAATACACTGCTTCACCCCTGAATACCCTGGTCCAACCCTGAATAAACTGGTCCAACCCTGAATACATTGGTCCAACCCTGAATACACTGGCCTGCCCCTGAATACAGTGGTTCACCCCTGAATACACTGGTTTGCCCCTGAATACACTTGTTCGCCCCTGAGTACACTGGTTTGTCCATTTGTCCCTGAATACCCTGTTCCAACCCTGAATACACCACACACTGGTCTGCCCCTGAATACACTGGTCAACCCCTGAATACCCATCTCTGCCCCAGAATACACTGGTTCACCCCTGAATACCCTGGTCTGCCCCTGAATACACTTCTTCACCCCTGAATACCCTGGTCCAACCCTGAATAAACTGGTCCAACCCTGAGTACACTGGTCTGCCCCTGAATACCCTGCTGTGCCCCTGAATAAACTGGTCTGCCCCTGAATACCCTGGTCTGCCCCTGAATATAATGACCCACCCCTGAATACATTGTTCTGCCCCTGAATACACTGGTCTGCCCCTGAATACCCTGCTGTGCCCCTGAATAAACTGGTCTGCCCCTGAATACCCTGGTCTGCCCCTGAATATAATGACCCACCCCTGAATACATTGTTCTGCCCCTGAATACCCTGGTCTGCCCCTGAATATAATGACCCACCCCTGAATACATTGTTCTGCCCCTGAATACACTGGTTCACCCCTGAATACCCTGGTCCAACCCTGAATACACTGGCCTGCCCCTGAATACAGTAGTTCACCCCTGAATACACTGGTTTGCTCCTGAATACACTTGTTCGCCCCTGAGTACACTGGTTTGCCCCTGAATACACTGACCCGCCTCTGAATACCCTGGTCTGCCCCTGAATATAATGACCCACCCCTGAATACACTGGTCCAACCCTGAATACACTGGCCTGCCCCTGAATACAGTGGTTCACGCCTGAATACACTGGTTTGGCCCTGAATACACTTGTTCGCTCCTGAGTACACTGGTTTGTCCCTGAATACCCTGGTCCAACCCTGAATACACTACACACTGGTCCGCCCCTGAATACACTGGTCAACCCCTGAATACCCATCTCTGGCCCAGAATACACTGGTTCACCCCTGAATACCCTGGTCTGCCCCTGAATACACTGGTTCACCCCTGAATACCCTGGTCCAACCCTGAATACACTACACACTGGTCCGCCCCTGAATACACTGGTCAACCCCTGAATACCCTGATCCGCCCCTGAATACACTGGTTCACCCCTGAATACCCTGGTCTGCCCCTGAATACACTGCTTCACCCCTGAATACCCTGGTCCAACCCTGAATAAACTGGTCCAACCCTGAATACATTGGTCTAACCCTGAATGCACTGACCCGCCCCTGAATACACTGACCCGTCCCTGAATACACTGATCCACCCCTGAATATCCATCTCTGCCCCTGAATACACTGGTCAACCCCTGAATAACCATCTCTGCCCCAGAATACACTGGTTCACCCCTGAATACCCTGGTCTGCCCCTGAATACACTGCTTCACCCCTGAATACCCTGGTCCAACCCTGAATAAACTGGTCCAACCCTGAATACATTGGTCTAACCCTGAATGCACTGACCCGCCCCTGAATACACTGACCCGTCCCTGAATACACTGATCCACCCCTGAATATCCATCTCTGCCCCTGAATACACTGGTTCACCCCTGAATACCCTGGTCCAACCCTAAATACTCTGGTCCAACCCTGAATACCCTGGTCCGCCCCTGAATATACTGGTCCGCCCCTGAATACACTGACCCACCCTTGAATACCCATCTCTGCCCCTGAACATACTAGTTCACCCTTGAATATCCTGGTCTGCCCCTGAATACACTGCTTCACCCCTGAATACCCTGGTCCAACCCTGAATACATTGGTCTAACCCTGAATACATTGGTCTAACCCTGAATACACTGACCCGTCCCTGAATACCCTGCTCTGCTAATCTCAAGTCTTCAAGTACTAACAAACGGATCTCTTATAACTCCTACATATTCAACACTGCTACATTTAACAAACGCAACCCTACTACATCAGATAAACTTAGCCCTGTCACCAATTACAAATTCAAAGCTGCTACATCAACTAACTGAACCACAACTAACTACATCGGGTAACCACCGCCCTGCCACCATTCACAAACTCAGCTCTGCTATATCTGGCAAACTCATCTTACAAATGTATCTCTCCTACTTTTAGCAATCCCAGCTATGCTCGCTCTGACAAACTTACCCCTGTGATGCCAGATCAACTGCCAAACTCTGCAACATCTGATTAACTCAGTTGTAAAACATTTTACAAACTCAACTTTACTACATCTGATAAAACAAATCTCTCTATGTAATTCGTTATTTTCCCTGCAGCCGACAGTCGTACTCCAGGGAATCTGCTCACACAATACTAGTCAGTCCTAAAATGGCGTTATCGCCATACACACCGTCAATGGCCTCGTTCTATGATCGGAAGGATTATCATCTCTGTATAATGGGTGTGTGTCACTTTAAGACAAATTGTCCTAGGATGAATAAATATTGTCACTTTCACCTGATCGTCGCAGGGGGCGGGGTCTTTACATGCGATACATTATACATCAAATCCTCTGATATTTGCAATTATCTGCTTGGACCTTTGTCGCAGGTCAATTATTGAGGAGCCGGATAACGGGCAGCGCCAGGCTCCGCAGCTCGTAGGTGGCGGCATCAAAGCCTCAGACGCCCATATATATTTCATACGTCCACCGTCTATGGAGGCGCCTGGATGAGCATATTAATGGAGTTGTCAGTAATCCTGCGTTGTATTCAGTGACACAGAAGATGTTAATATATTCACCGGGAGAACGCCGAGCAGCCTTGGTTGTCAGCGACACAAGAAGTCGCTGACGTATCCCCCACCGTCCTGTCCGTGTATCCCCCCCGTCCTACCAAGACATGACAACACGACAGTTCAACCTTAAGAAGAAAGAATTCACATTTTTCTATCATGAAAACATGAATTACATTGTTATACTCCAGTCACATCCAGAGCTGCATTCAATATCCTACTGGCTTCCTGCTAGCTCTCAGGCTACAGGACCTCACGCCTCCATACTGCCATCTGTACAAGAAAACTTCTGCCGTGGACCATCTAAATGGTAGATTTAGCTGTCCTGTACCGAGGTGTAAGCTACATCTCCCACAATGCAATGAGGTGTATAAATTCGGTAATATTGAACTTAAAGTCAGAAACAATGGAATTGCAATGTTGCTCTGCATGGTGGTTTTAGCTCACATCCCTCTGCTGGTTCAGTGTCTGTATAGAGCCTGTTCTGTTCCGATGCATTGTGGGAGATGCAGTGTTCATCCGAAGCACTGCGCAGTATTATGAGGTACAGAATTAACACATCTCCTCTGATGCAATGCAGCCGAGTGTAGTACATGATGAGAAAGTCTGTTAGACCAGTGCTGAAATCCAAGTGGAAGGCAGAGGAATTGGGGATGCAGCTCTGGAGGTGACTGGAGACATGATGCAACACAAGACAAATAAATGCACTGACGTTATATTATCTATTGCACCCCAATGATTGAGTTCTGCACTAAATGACCACCCGCTGTAAGCACAAGACACGCCACAAGAGGGAGCTAGCGGTCATAGTTCTCCGGGGGCCCCGGGGCCACTGTTCACCGCAGTCCAGATTTACGCTCATCCTCAGTTTCCATCACTTGCTGGAGATGCCGGTAATGACTCAACGGCCATTTATTCTGGAATTATTCATCGCTCCCTGGAAAAGCTTCACCTGTGGCGTGATATACTGTATAATACAACATCAGAAATATTTACCAGAGCAGATGGAGCAGCCTTTATTTCAACATTTCACTCAGCGCCTGCAAAAGATCATTTTCTTGTGAAGTTGTGTTTCAATCTCCAAAATACTCTGTGCTGCTGGGGGACCTTCCTCTTTCCACTATGTGTTTGTAACCCCAGGATAATCATATAATCACATCAGTATATGGCAGAGGCGAACACAACCGGGGGCCCCTGTGCAAACGCAGCGTGTGGCCCCTCCTGCCAGAAAACCGGCAACTAAAATATTTTCATATTCAAAAAGAATAATAACAAAAAAGAAAAAAATGTCCGGTCAGTCTGAATATTCCCTGCAGCGATGGTAACGGCCCCGGTAGTCAATGGCACCGAACACTTCTGGTGGTCTAGAGCAATGAAGGGGTTAATGATAACATCCCTGCTGGTCTAGGGTAGTGACGGGATTAAAGGGGTTAGCCTCAGCGGTGATGCTGCCATGAACGGCACGTGACCACAGTATGTGACCTCATCGCCTCTATACTATTCTACTGAAATACTCTGTGCTGCTGCAGACCACACCTTCCACTACATAACTCTCAGACTCTGACCTCTCACAACATCAGATTCCTCTTCTACTGAAATACTCTGTGCTGCTGGAGATCCTGCACTTTCCACTACATAGCTGTCAGACTCTGACCTCACAACATCAGATTCCTCTTCTACTGAAATACTCTGTGCTGCTGGAGACCCTGCACTTTCCACTACATAACTCTCAGACTCTGGCCTCTCACAACATCAGATTCCTCTTCTACTGAAATACTCTGTGCTGCTGCAGACCGCACCTTCCACTACATAACTCTCAGACTCTGGCCTCACATCAGATTCTTCTTCTACTGAAATACTCTGTGCTGCTGGAGACCCTGCACTTTCCACTACATAACTCTCAGACTCTGACCTCTCTCAAGATCAGTTCACCCTTCTACTGAAATACTCTGTGCTGCTGGAGACTCTGCACCTTCCACTACGTAACTCTCAGACTGTGACCTCTCACAAGATCCCCACATTCACCTCCTGAAATACTCTGTGCTACTTGTTTCCCCGCTTTTTCCTCCGTGTAACTTTCAGTCTGTGACCTCCCACAAGATCAGCACGCTCCTGAAATCATCTGTGCTGCTGTGAATGACTTTGAACACGTTATTTCTGTATACTATGACTTTCTGGTTACACAAACTCCCGGGGGCGCTCGGATATGCATGCGCTGATCTCTAATAAGAACGTTTATTTATAACGCGTAATCCTCTCTTATTATTTACAACCCGCGAGCCGCCGCTCCCCGCGAGGGGATTATTACAGAATAAATGGATTCTTTTCAGCCTTCATTTTACTTCTAAATTCTGGAATCATAAACGTAAAGCTTTACAGATGCAAATTCGTTGTGTTCCATTACCTGGTGAGATTGGCGCTGCGAACCTGAAAGAGTCCGGAAAGTGCGGCGCACGGAGCCGGTGCCGTTGTCAAGTTTGATGGGCACCCACCAGAACGTGCTCGTCTTTCACGCCACAAAACGCTTTATAAAATCCTCTCTGTGTTTTGGTTTCTCACCATTTCCAAGATCTCTGCTTGCTGTCAGTGAATGGTAACTTACACAGTGGATGGTGCAATGCTGGGAGTGATAGTAGTGGAGACCCCCTTTATGACTTCTATAATACAATCGATACCGGCCAATCAGAGAATTTATTGGTCAACATTTTGGGATATTTCAGTCAAGTTACTGGAAGTTGTGACATAAATGAAGCACCCGATGCCTCATACCCCAGAAATATTGAGGTCTGGTGCGAATCTCCGGTGAGCGGCTCCATGGAGGGAGTGCTGCGTATCTTACCCATGTTGCTTATTTTCATGGCCTATAAATGGTTAACAAGGCCCCCCCATTACCGTGTCTCCATCCACATGCCGCTCGTCTCATGAATATCATGGCAGTAAATATCCCGGCGCTGTCGCCGTACTTATCTGCTGACATAAATTCCTCTGGCAGACAAGCTGATCGTTCCGGTATCGCCACATGGCACTGGCGGCAGATGGGGACCACAGAATGACAGCGCCAACCATTCTCCTAACTGCTCAGTGCGCGGCTCATCGCCGCTGTTCTCCTGTAACTTTAGATTTATGGAGAATTACAAGCGTCTCTCTCCTCGGTGCCCGCTACCACATAAATTACGCCAATAAACACATCCAAGAAAAAAAAAGAAATGGGGCATGAACGCCATCCGGAATTTAATATGGAGAAATAATATTGTCCTTCGTGATCTTCATGCAGCAGCCGGAACCCAAATATTCTCATCTAATCAGAAGACACCGTCAGTAGTGGTCCCAGCTCACACACCGTCAGTGGTGGTCCCAGCTCACACACCGTCAGTGGTGGTCCCAGCTCACACACCGTCAGTGGTGGTCCCAGCTCACATACCGTCAGTGGTGGTCCCAGCTCACACACCGTCAGTGGTGGTCCCAGCTCACACACCGTCAGTGGTGGTCCCAGCTCACACACCGTCAGTGGTGGTCCCAGCTCACACACCGTCAGTGGTGGTCCCAGCTCACATACCGTCAGTGGTGGTCCCAGCTCACACACCGTCAGTGGTGGTCCCAGCTCACACACCGTCAGTGGTGGTCCCAGCTCACACACCGTCAGTGGTGGTCCCAGCTCACATACCGTCAGTGGTGGTCCCAGCTCACACACCGTCAGTGGTGGTTCCATCTCACACACCATCAGTGGTGGTCCCAGCTCACATACCGTCAGTGGTGGTTCCAGCTCACACACCGTCACTGGTGGTTCCAGCTCACACACCGTCAGTGGTGGTCCCAGCTCACACACCGTCAGTGGTGGTCCCAGCTCATATACCGTCAGTGGTGGTCCCAGCTCACACACCGTCAGTGGTGGTCCCAGCTCACACACCGTCAGTGGTGGTCCCAGCTCACACACCATCAGTGGTGGTCCCAGCTCACACACCGTCAGTGGTGGTTCCAGCTCACACACCGTCACTGGTGGTTCCAGCTCACACACCGTCAGTGGTGGTCCCAGCTCACACACCGTCAGTGGTGGTCCCAGCTCATATACCGTCAGTGGTGGTCCCAGCTCACACGCCGTCAGTGGTGGTTCCAGCTCACACACCGTCACTGGTGGTTCCAGCTCCCACACCGTCAGTGGTGGTCCCAGCTCACACACCGTCAGTGGTGGTCCCAGCTCACATACCGTCAGTGGTGGTCCCAGCTCACACACCGTCAGTGGTGGTCCCAGCTCACACACCGTCAGTGGTGGTCCCAGCTCACATACCGTCAGTGGTGGTTCCATCTCACACACCATCAGTGGTGGTCCCAGCTCACACACCGTCAGTGGTGGTCCCAGCTCACATACCGTCAGTGGTGGTCCCAGCTCACATACCGTCAGTGGTGGTTCCATCTCACACACCATCAGTGGTGGTCCCAGCTCACACACCGTCAGTGGTGGTCCCAGCTCACACACCGTCAGTGGTGGTCCCAGCTCACATACCGTCAGTGGTGGTTCCATCTCACACACCATCAGTGGTGGTCCCAGCTCACATACCGTCAGTGGTGGTCCCAGCTCACACACCGTCAGTGGTGGTCCCAGCTCACATACCGTCAGTGGTGGTTCCATCTCACACACCATCAGTGGTGGTCCCAGCTCACACACCGTCAGTGGTGGTCCCAGCTCACACACCGTCAGTGGTGGTCCCAGCTCACATACCGTCAGTGGTGGTCCCAGCTCACATACCATCAGTGGTGGTCCCAGATCACATACCGTCGTCAGTGGTGGTCCCAAGTCACATACCGTCAGTGGTGGGACAAAGATAACTTGTTATGCCTCTTGCACATGACCGTGTGTGCCGGCCGGGTGCCGTCCATGATCCGTGGAAAGATAGGACATGTCACCCGCTAAAGTGAATGGGTCAGTGAAAACTATCAGGTGCCACACAGATGCTGTGAAATACGGGCATTAGGGGTCTGTTGCCAAATCTTCCATAGGACTCTCTGACACAGCCCTCTCCTCGGAAAGACCATCAATGTATTACCAAGTACGATGGCCCCTTCACCTTAAAGGGGGTCTCCGCTTTAGACAATCCCTACTTGTTAGAAGGTGCCTTGACAATAAGCTGATCACAAAGTGTCCACCTGCTGCCGAGTCCCCCTGCGATCAGCTGTGATCTGTGGGGAAACCTGGCAGTAAGTGTTCAGTTTCCCTGCAGCGCCACCACAGGAGAAATTAAGTATTACACAGTGTCCATTCATATCAATGTGTTGCCTGTGTAATACAGGACAGGACGGGTCCTCCAGAGAGGGAGATGCTCTATGTAACCGCTCTCCAAGAGATGAGGATCCTGAACAGACAACCCCCCCCCCATATTAACTCCGAATACCCTAACGATGGGATTGACGATGACGATGGGATTTCTAAACTGGACAATTCCTTTAAGCATGAAGTCCACCAGCAATGTTATCTGGTGATAAGTCTCCTACTCTGCGCCCTTCACATCCATTGACTTGTCCGTCAGTTTCTCTCCTACGTACAAAACTCTTTAAACAATTGTTTGAATAATATGTTAATTAGCGCCGCGTCCTCGTAGTCAGAGAATGTTAATCGCCCCGGAGATATGACAGCGACCGCGTGTTGAAGGGCCGAGTGCTTCCCGTGTTAGCCGCAGGCCGCCCGGCTGCACATTATTTCAGCCGCTTGTACAGGATATAAAGGTTGATGAGGTCCCGCAAGGACGAGCGTTAATTACCACACAATGGCGCCAGCCGAGCGATTCTTGTTATCAGATCTGAGGATTGTCAGGTTCATTCCTCTACATAAACAAGGAGACAATGAAGTCTGCTCCTCAGCGGAAGCTTCTTCCTCAGGGGACACTGATCATTTTATTCGCCTTTGTCTAGGACAGCGAGACACAGTAAATTTCACGTCCTGCGACGGGGTGTAATGTACCGGGGACGTGCTGCAGGTCACATATACTAAATGCACAAGCACTCATAGGAAATACAGGAGAAACGGGGTCCCCATCCAAGGGACCGATCCGGCGTCCGCCACTAATCACAGGTTTATATCATATGTTCAGCTCAATAACTATAGTCACTTTTATCTGAATTGCTTCACTCCCCATCTAATAGGGACCTAAAACTCTGGTCATCCTGAGCTCCCTGGTTCATGAATAGAATGCCGGAACGATAGTGAAAACTGACACTGAGGCAAAATCACGTCAACCCCAGAAGCTAGAACCCAAATCAGCTTGTATGTTATTGTCTTATTCCCAGGTCATTGGATAAAAAAAAATAGGTGAAGCCACACCCACCAATAGAGACCACACCTCTTCCTCAGCAAGCCCCTCCCCTTCCAGGATCTAAATGTTACTCATAGGCACAGACCTGAAATATTCATCATTTTGAAATTCTGTATTATTGGTAGTGTAACGTGATATTCTGAAGTTTTACACCCCTACCCTCAGACCCCGTACGAGACAATGGCCCTCGAAGCTGGAACAGAGTCTTTACTGCTCCACTGACAGCTTTTAGTATTACAGCATTCTATTGGCTAAACATCTCACATAAAATGACATAATCGCAGGAGTGGTGACATCACTATTCCCAGTAAAGAGACACATTGTTTTTCAGGTTATCGTTTGAAACTTTTGTATCTTTTCAGCAACACTAGAGCTCGCTGGTCCCGGGGATATTAGTATAAGAGAGAAGGGGCGCACAGGGGCCCGGGACTGTTCAGGGGCCACAGAGGCCTCATGACGCTGATCTCTCCTGCTCATATTAAGGAATAAGCGCTCAGTATAAAGCGACACAGATAATGGGATGTTGGACATTTTGTCTCCTGGCTATAGGGTGACCCCCCTCCCCCTGCGCTGTACAATCCATTACCCACACACCTCACATTCTACATGTTACTTACTGCTGGGACTCAACATCCATCAGCCGGGTGTCACAGGCCCTCCCACTCCCGACTAATTCTCTGGGAATCTCTCCAGTAATCATTAATACCCTGTCCGATCGCCTCTTGTCTACACGCCCGGCGTAGGGGTTATGGTTTTAATCAGGAACAAAACTCTCACCCATATTAATACATCAGACTGGCAGCAACATTCACTGACATCCTGCCCAGAGCCCCGCGGATAAAAAGCCTAATATATGCTGAGCACAGCACCCCCAACTGTACCAGCGGATACGACAAAGCAAACCGCCAAACACCGCAACTAAGACGTTATTATAAGGGAGAAAAAGCCAACTGCAGATGTTCCCATCCATAGGGGGCAGTATTATAGTAGTTATATTCTTGTATATAGGGGCAGTATTATAGTAGTTATATTCTTGTATATATGGAGGAGTATTATAGTAGTTACATTCTTGTATATAGAGGGCAGTATTATAGTAGTTATATTCTTGTATATAGGGAGCAGTATTATAATAGTTATATTCTTGTATATAGGGGACAGTATTATAGTAGTTATATTCTTGTATATAGGAGCAGTATTATAGTAGTTATATTCTTGTATATAGGGGCAGTATTATAGTAGTTATATTCTTGTATATAGGGGGCAGTATTATAGTAGTTATATTCTTGTATATAGGGAGCAGTATTATAGTAGTTATATTCTTGTATATAGGGGGCAGTATTATAGTAGTTATATTCTTGTATATAGGGGCAGTATTATAGTAGTTATATTCTTGTATATAGGGGCAGTATTATAGTAGTTATATTCTTGTATATAGGGGCAGTATTATAGTAGTTATATTCTTGTATATAGGGGCAGTATTCTAGTAGTTATATTCTTGTATATAGGGGGCAGTATTATAGTAGTTATATTCTTGTATATAGGGAGCAGTATTATAGTAGTTATATTCTTGTATATAGGGGGCAGTATTATAGTAGTTATATTCTTGTATATAGGGGCAGTATTATAGTAGTTATATTCTTGTATATAGGGGCAGTATTATAGTAGTTATATTCTTGTATATAGGAGCAGTGTTATAGTAGTTATATTCTTGTATATAGGGGACAGTATTATAGTAGTTATATTCTTGTATATAGGAGCAGTATTATAGTAGTTATATTCTTGTATATAGGGGCAGTATTATAGTAGTTATATTCTTGTATATAGGAGCAGTGTTATAGTAGTTATATTCTTGTATATAGGGGACAGTATTATAGTAGTTATATTCTTGTATATAGGAGCAGTATTATAGTAGTTATATTCTTGTATATAGGAGCAGTATTATAGTAGTTATATTCTTGTATATAGGGGCAGTATTATAGTAGTTATATTCTTGTATATAGGAGCAGTATTATAGTAGTCATATTCTTGTATATAGGGGGCAGTATTATAGTAGTTATATTCTTGTATATAGGGGCAGTATTATAGTAGTTATATTCTTGTATATAGGAGCAGTATTATAGTAGTTATATTCTTGTATACAGGGGGCAGTATTATAGTAGTTATATTCTTGTATATAGGGGGCAGTATTATAATAGTTATATTCTTGTATATAGGGAGCAGTATTATAGTAGTTATATTCTTGTATATAGGGGGCAGTATTATAGTAGTTATATTCTTGTATATAGGGGGCAGTATTATAGTAGTTATATTCTTGTATATAGGGGCAGTATTATAGTAGTTATATTCTTGTATATAGGAGCAGTATTATAGTAGTTATATTCTTGTATATAGGAGCAGTATTATAGTAGTTATATTCTTGTATATAGGGAGCAGTATTATAGTAGTTATATTCTTGTATATAGGAGCAGTATTATAGTATTTATATTCTTGTATATAGGGGGCAGTATTATAGTAGTTATATTCTTGTATATAGGGGCAGTATTATAGTAGTTATATTCTTGTATATAGGGGGCAGTATTATAGTAGTTATATTCTTGCATATGGGAGGCAGTATTATAGTAGTTATAGGCTGGGTTCACACGACCACATTAACGTCCGTAATGGACGGACGTATTTCGGCCGGAAGTCCCGGACCGAACTCAGTGCAGGGAGCCGGGCTCCTAGCATCATAGTTATGTACGATGCTAGGAGTCCCTGCCTCTCTGCAGGACAACTGTCCCGTACTGTAATCATGTTTTCAGTACGGGACAGTAGTTCCCCGGAGAGGCAGGGACTCCTAGCGTCGTACATAACTATGATGCTAGGAGCCCGGCTCCCTGCACTGAGTTCGGTCCGGGACTTCCGGCCGAAATACGTCCGTCCATTACGGACGTTAATGTGGTCGTGTTAACCCAGCCATATTCTTGTATATAGTGAGCAGTATTATAGTAGTTATATTCTTGTATATAGGGAGCAGTATTATGGTAGTTATATTCTTGTATATAGGAGCAGTATTATAGTAGTTATATTCTTGTATATAGGGGGCAGTATTATAGTAGTTATATTCTTGTATATAGGGGGCAGTATTATAGTAGTTATATTCCTGTATATAGGGGCAGTATTATAATAGTTATATTCTTGTATATATGGGGCAGTATTATAGTAGTTATATTCTTGTATATAGGAGCAGTATTATAGTAGTTATATTCTTGTATATAGGAGGCAGTATTATAGTAGTTATATTCTTGTATATAGGGGCAGTATTATAGTAGTTATATTCTTGTATATAGGGGGTAGTATTATAGTAGTTATATTCTTGTATATAGGGGGCAGTATTATAATAGTTATATTCTTGTATATAGGGGCAGTATTATAATAGTTATATTCTTGTATATATGGGGCAGTATTATAGTAGTTATATTCTTGTATATAGGAGCAGTATTATAGTAGTTATATTCTTGTATATAGGAGCAGTATTATAGTAGTTATATTCTTGTATATAGGGGCAGTATTATAGTAGTTATATTCTTGTATATAGGAGCAGTATTATAGTAGTTATATTCTTGTATATAGGGGGCAGTATTATAGTAGTTATATTCTTGTATATAGGAGCAGTATTATAGTAGTTATATTCTTGTATACAGGGGGCAGTATTATAGTAGTTATATTCTTGTATATAGGGGGCAGTATTATAGTAGTTATATTCTTGTATATAGGGGCAGTATTATAGTAGTTATATTCTTGTATATAGGAGCAGTATTATAGTAGTTATATTCTTGTATATAGAAGCAGTATTATAGTAGTTATATTCTTGTATACAGGGGGCAGTATTATAATAGTTATATTCTTGTATATAGGGAGCAGTATTATAGTAGTTATATTCTTGTATATAGGGGGCAGTATTATAGTAGTTATATTCTTGTATATAGGGGGCAGTATTATAGTAGTTATATTCTTGTATATAGGGGCAGTATTATAGTAGTTATATTCTTGTATATAGGAGCAGTATTATAGTAGTTATATTCTTGTATATAGGGAGCAGTATTATAGTAGTTATATTCTTGTATATAGGAGCAGTATTATAGTATTTATATTCTTGTATATAGGGGCAGTATTATAGTAGTTATATTCTTGTATATAGGAGGCAGTATTATAGTAGTTATATTCTTGTATATAGGGGCAGTATTATAGTAGTTATATTCTTGTATATAGGGGGTAGTATTATAGTAGTTATATTCTTGTATATAGGGGGCAGTATTATAATAGTTATATTCTTGTATATAGGGGCAGTATTATAGTAGTTATATTCTTGTATATAGGAGCAGTATTATAGTAGTTATATTCTTGTATATAGGAGCAGTATTATAGTAGTTATATTCTTGTATATAGGGGGCAGTATTATAATAGTTATATTCTTGTATATAGGGAGCAGTATTATAGTAGTTATATTCTTGTATATAGGGGGCAGTATTATAGTAGTTATATTCTTGTATATAGGGGCAGTATTATAGTAGTTATATTCTTGTATATAGGAGCAGTATTATAGTAGTTATATTCTTGTATATAGGAGCAGTATTATAGTAGTTATATTCTTGTATATAGGGGGCAGTATTATAGTAGTTATATTCTTGTATATAGGGGCAGTATTATAGTAGTTATATTCTTGTATATAGGAGCAGTATTATAGTAGTTATATTCTTGTATATAGGAGCAGTATTATAGTAGTTATATTCTTGTATATAGGGAGCAGTATTATAGTAGTTATATTCTTGTATATAGGAGCAGTATTATAGTATTTATATTCTTGTATATAGGGGGCAGTATTATAGTAGTTATATTCTTGTATATAGGGGCAGTATTATAGTAGTTATATTCTTGTATATAGGGGCAGTATTATAGTAGTTATATTCTTGCATATAGGAGGCAGTATTATAGTAGTTATATTCTTGTATATAGGGGCAGTATTATAGTAGTTATATTCTTGTATATAGGAGCAGTATTATAGTAGTTATATTCTTGTATATAGGGGGCAGTATTATAGTAGTTATATTCTTGCATATGGGAGGCAGTATTATAGTAGTTATAGGCTGGGTTCACACGACCACATTAACGTCCGTAATGGACGGACGTATTTCGGCCGGAAGTCCCGGACCGAACTCAGTGCAGGGAGCCGGGCTCCTAGCATCATAGTTATGTACGATGCTAGGAGTCCCTGCCTCTCTGCAGGACAACTGTCCCGTACTGTAATCATGTTTTCAGTACGGGACAGTAGTTCCCCGGAGAGGCAGGGACTCCTAGCGTCGTACATAACTATGATGCTAGGAGCCCGGCTCCCTGCACTGAGTTCGGTCCGGGACTTCCGGCCGAAATACGTCCGTCCATTACGGACGTTAATGTGGTCGTGTTAACCCAGCCATATTCTTGTATATAGTGAGAAGTATTATAGTAGTTATATTCTTGTATATAGGGAGCAGTATTATGGTAGTTATATTCTTGTATATAGGAGCAGTATTATAGTAGTTATATTCTTGTATATAGGGGGCAGTATTATAGTAGTTATATTCTTGTATATAGGGGGCAGTATTATAGTAGTTATATTCCTGTATATAGGGGCAGTATTATAATAGTTATATTCTTGTATATATGGGGCAGTATTATAGTAGTTATATTCTTGTATATAGGAGCAGTATTATAGTAGTTATATTCTTGTATATAGGAGCAGTATTATAGTAGTTATATTCTTGTATATAGGGGCAGTATTATAGTAGTTATATTCTTGTATATAGGAGGCAGTATTATAGTAGTTATATTCTTGTATATAGGGGCAGTATTATAGTAGTTATATTCTTGTATATAGGGGGTAGTATTATAGTAGTTATATTCTTGTATATAGGGGGCAGTATTATAATAGTTATATTCTTGTATATAGGGGCAGTATTATAATAGTTATATTCTTGTATATATGGGGCAGTATTATAGTAGTTATATTCTTGTATATAGGAGCAGTATTATAGTAGTTATATTCTTGTATATAGGAGCAGTATTATAGTAGTTATATTCTTGTATATAGGGGCAGTATTATAGTAGTTATATTCTTGTATATAGGAGGCAGTATTATAGTAGTTATATTCTTGTATATAGGAGCAGTATTATAGTAGTTATATTCTTGTATATAGGGGGCAGTATTATAGTAGTTATATTCTTGTATATAGGAGCAGTATTATAGTAGTTATATTCTTGTATATAGGGGCAGTATTATAGTAGTTATATTCTTGTATATAGGAGCAGTATTATAGTAGTTATATTCTTGTATATAGGAACAGTATTATAGTAGTTATATTCTTGTATATAGGAGCAGTATTATAGTAGTTATATTCTTGTATATAGGGGGCAGTATTATAGTAGTTATATTCTTGTAAATAGGGGGCAGTATTATAGTAGTTATATTATTGTATATAGGGGGCAGTATTATAGTAGTTATATTCTTGTATATAGGAGCAGTATTATAGTAGTTATATTCCTGTATATAGGAGCAGTATTATAGTAGTTATATTCTTGTATATAGGGGGCAGTATTATAGTAGTTATATTCTTGTATATAGGGGCAGTATTATAGTAGTTATATTCTTATATATAGGGGGCAGTATTATAGTAGTTATATTCTTGTATATAGAGGCAGTGTTATAGTAGTTATATTCTTGTATATAGGAGCTCTATTATAGTAGTTATATTCTTGTATATAGGGGGCAGTATTATAGTAGTTATATTCTTGTATATAGGGCCAGTATTATAGTAGTTATATTCTTGTATATAGGGGCAGTATTATAGTAGTTATATTCTTGTATATAGGGGGCAGTATTATAGTAGTTATATTCTTGTATATAGGGGGCAGTATTATAGTAGTTATATTATTGTATATAGGGGGCAGTATTATAGTAGTTATATTCTTGTATATAGGGGGCAGTATTATAGTAGTTATATTCTTGTATATAGGGGGCAGTATTATAGTAGTTATATTCCTGTATATAGGAGCAGTATTATAGTAGTTATATTCTTGTATATAGGGGGCAATATTATAGTAGTTATAATCTTGTATATAGGGGCAGTATTATGGTAGTTATATTCTTGTATATAGGGGGCAGTATTATAGTAGTTATATTCTTGTATATAGAGGCAGTGTTATAGTAGTTATATTCTTGTATATAGGAGCACTATTATAGTAGTTATATTCTTGTATATAGGTGGCAGTATTATAGTAGTTGTATTCTTGTATATAGGGGGCAGTATTATAGTAGTTATATTCCTTTATATAGGAGCAGTATTATAGTAGTTATATTCTTGTATATAAGGGCAGTATTATAGTAGTTATATTCTTGTATATAGGAGCAGTATTATAGTAGTTATATTCTTGTATATAGGGGCAGTATTATAGTAGTTATATTCTTGTATATAGGGGGCAGTATTATAGTAGTTATATTCTTGTATGTAGGGGCAGTATTATAGTAGTTATATTCTTGTATATAGGGGGCAGTATTATAGTAGTAATATTCTTGTATGTAGGGGCAGTATTATAGTAGTTATATTCTTGTATATAGGGGCAGTATTATAGTAGTTATATTCTTGTATAAGGGCAGTATTATAGTAGTTATATTCTTGTATAAGGGCAGTATTATAGTAGTTATATTCTTGTATATAGAGGGCAGTATTATAGTAGTTATATTCTTGTATAAGGGCAGTATTATAGTAGTTATATTCTTGTATATAGGGGGCAGTATTATAGTAATTATATTCCTGTATATAGGAGCAGTATTATAGTAGTTATATTCTTGTATATAGGGGACAGTATTATAGTAGTTATATTCTTGTATATAGGAGTAGTATTATAGTAGTTATATTCTTGTATATAGGAGCAGTATTATAGTAGTTATATTCTTGTATATAGGGGGCACTATTATAGTAGTTATATTCTTGTATATAGGAGCAGTATTATAGTAGTTATATTCTTGTATATAGGGGCAGTATTATAGTAGTTATATTCTTGTATATAGGAGCAGTATTATAGTAGTTATATTCTTGTATATAGGAACAGTATTATAGTAGTTATATTCTTGTATATAGGAGCAGTATTATAGTAGTTATATTCCTGTATATAGGAGCAGTATTATAGTAGTTATATTCTTGTATATAGGGGGCAGTATTATAGTAGTTATATTCTTGTATATAGGGACAGTATTATAGTAGTTATATTCTTATATATAGGGGGCAGTATTATAGTAGTTATATTCTTGTATATAGAGGCAGTGTTATAGTAGTTATATTCTTGTATATAGGAGCTCTATTATAGTAGTTATATTCTTGTATATAGGGGGCAGTATTATAGTAGTTATATTCTTGTATATAGGGCCAGTATTATAGTAGTTATATTCTTGTATATAGGGGCAGTATTATAGTAGTTATATTCTTGTATATAGGGGGCAGTATTATAGTAGTTATATTCTTGTATATAGGGGGCAGTATTATAGTAGTTATATTATTGTATATAGGGGGCAGTATTATAGTAGTTATATTCTTGTATATAGGGGGCAGTATTATAGTAGTTATATTCTTGTATATAGGGGGCAGTATTATAGTAGTTATATTCCTGTATATAGGAGCAGTATTATAGTAGTTATATTCTTGTATATAGGGGGCAATATTATAGTAGTTATAATCTTGTATATAGGGGCAGTATTATGGTAGTTATATTCTTGTATATAGGGGGCAGTATTATAGTAGTTATATTCTTGTATATAGAGGCAGTGTTATAGTAGTTATATTCTTGTATATAGGAGCACTATTATAGTAGTTATATTCTTGTATATAGGTGGCAGTATTATAGTAGTTGTATTCTTGTATATAGGGGGCAGTATTATAGTAGTTATATTCCTTTATATAGGAGCAGTATTATAGTAGTTATATTCTTGTATATAAGGGCAGTATTATAGTAGTTATATTCTTGTATATAGGAGCAGTATTATAGTAGTTATATTCTTGTATATAGGGGCAGTATTATAGTAGTTATATTCTTGTATATAGGGGGCAGTATTATAGTAGTTATATTCTTGTATGTAGGGGCAGTATTATAGTAGTTATATTCTTGTATATAGGGGGCAGTATTATAGTAGTAATATTCTTGTATGTAGGGGCAGTATTATAGTAGTTATATTCTTGTATATAGGGGCAGTATTATAGTAGTTATATTCTTGTATAAGGGCAGTATTATAGTAGTTATATTCTTGTATAAGGGCAGTATTATAGTAGTTATATTCTTGTATATAGAGGGCAGTATTATAGTAGTTATATTCTTGTATAAGGGCAGTATTATAGTAGTTATATTCTTGTATATAGGGGGCAGTATTATAGTAATTATATTCCTGTATATAGGAGCAGTATTATAGTAGTTATATTCTTGTATATAGGGGACAGTATTATAGTAGTTATATTCTTGTATATAGGAGTAGTATTATAGTAGTTATATTCTTGTATATAGGAGCAGTATTATAGTAGTTATATTCTTGTATATAGGGGGCACTATTATAGTAGTTATATTCTTGTATATAGGAGCAGTATTATAGTAGTTATATTCTTGTATATAGGGGCAGTATTATAGTAGTTATATTCTTGTATATAGGAGCAGTATTATAGTAGTTATATTCTTGTATATAGGAACAGTATTATAGTAGTTATATTCTTGTATATAGGAGCAGTATTATAGTAGTTATATTCCTGTATATAGGAGCAGTATTATAGTAGTTATATTCTTGTATATAGGGGGCAGTATTATAGTAGTTATATTCTTGTATATAGGGACAGTATTATAGTAGTTATATTCTTATATATAGGGGGCAGTATTATAGTAGTTATATTCTTGTATATAGAGGCAGTGTTATAGTAGTTATATTCTTGTATATAGGAGCTCTATTATAGTAGTTATATTCTTGTATATAGGGGGCAGTATTATAGTAGTTATATTCTTGTATATAGGGCCAGTATTATAGTAGTTATATTCTTGTATATAGGGGCAGTATTATAGTAGTTATATTCTTGTATATAGGGGGCAGTATTATAGTAGTTATATTCTTGTATATAGGGGCAGTATTATAGTAGTTATATTCTTGTATATAGGGGCAGTATTATAGTAGTTATATTCCTGTATATAGGAGCAGTATTATAGTAGTTATATTCTTGTATCTAGGGGGCAGTATTATAGTAGTTATATTCTTGTATATAGGGGGCAGTATTATAGTAGTTATATTCTTGTATATAGGGGGCAGTATTATAGTAGTTATATTCTTGTATATAGGAGGTAGTATTATAGTAGATATATTCTTGTATAAGGGTAGTATTATAGTAGTTATATTCTTGTATAAGGGTAGTATTATAGTAGTTATATTCTTGTATGTAGGGGGCAGTATTATAGTAGTTATATTCTTGTATAAGGGTAGTATTATAGTAGTTATATTCTTGTATATAGGGGGCAGTATTATAGTAGTTATATTCCTGTATATAGGAGCAGTATTATAGTAGTTATATTCTTGTATATAGGAGGCAATATTATAGTAGTTATATTCTTGTATATAGGGGCAGTATTATAGTAGTTATATTCTTGTATATAGGAGGTAGTATTATAGTAGTTATATTCTTGTATATAAGGGCAGTATTATAGTAGTTATATTCTCGTATATAGGGGGGCAGTATTATAGTAGTTATATTCTTGTATATAGGAGCAGTATTATAGTAGTTATATTCTTGTATCTAGGGGGCAGTATTATAGTAGTTATATTCTTGTATATAGGGGGCAGTATTATAGTAGTTATATTCTTGTATATAGGAGCAGTATTAGGGCATGACCACACGTGGCGGATTTCCTCCGCAACTGTCCGCATCAATGCCGCACCTAATCCGGGTTGCGGATTACGGCTGCGGATCTGCACAAAATGTGCAGAAAATTGATGCGGACTAGCTGCTGCGGACTGCGGGAAAAGTGCTTCCCTTCTCCCTATTATCAGTGCAGGATAGAGAGAAGGGACAGCACTTTCCCTAGTGAAAGTAAACGACTTTCATACTTACCGGCCGTTGTCTTGGTGACGCGTCCCTCTTTCGGCATCCAGCCCGACCTCCCTGGATGACGCGCCAGTCCATGTGACCGCTGCAGCCTGTGCTTGGCCTGTGATTGGCTGCAGCCGTCACTTAGACTGAAACGTCATCCTGGGAGGCCGGACTGGAGACAGAAGCAGGGAGTTCTCGGTAAGTATGAACTTCTATTTTTTTACAGGTTGCTGTATATTGGGATCGGTAGTCACTGTCCAGGGTGCAGAAACAGTTACTGCCGATCGCTTAACTCTTTCAGCACCCTGGACAGTGACTATTTACTGACGTCTCCTAGCAACGCTCCCGTCATTACGGGAGCCCCATTGACTTCCTCAGTCTGGCTGTAGACCTAGAAATACATAGGTCCAGCCAGAATGAAGAAATGTCAAGTTAAAAAAGCAAGACGCATCCGCAGCACACATGACATGTGCATGACAGCTGCGGACTTCATTGCGGAACTTAGAATCTCCATTGAAGTCAATGGAGAAATTCCGCCAGCAGCCTATGCTCCGCAGCGGAATTTTACGCCTCGTCTAAACGAACACTGCTAAATTAAAGTGTAAGTCAATGGACAAATGGCTCCGCTGCGGATTAACGCTGCGGAGTGTCCGCAGCGGAAATTAAGTGAAATTCCGCCACGTGTGAACCCAGCCTTATAGTAGTTATATTCCTGTATATAGGGCGCAGTATTATAGTAGTTATATACTTGTATATAGGGGGCAGTATTATAGTAGTTATATTCTTGTATATAGGAGGCAGTATTATAGTAGTTATATTCTTGTATATAGGGGGCAGTATTATAGTAGTTATATTCTTGTATGTAGGGGCAGTATTATAGTAGTTATATTCTTGTATATAGGGGCAGTATTATAGTAGTTATATTCTTGTATAAGGGCAGTATTATAGTAGTTATATTCTTGTATAAGGGCAGTATTATAGTAGTTATATTCTTGTATATAGAGGGCAGTATTATAGTAGTTATATTCTTGTATAAGGGCAGTACTATAGTAGTTATATTCTTGTATATAGGGGGCAGTATTATAGTAGTTATATTCCTGTATATAGGAGCAGTATTATAGTAGTTATATTCTTGTATATAAGGGCAGTATTATAGTAGTTATATTCTCGTATATAGGGGGGCAGTATTATAGTAGTTATATTCTTGTATATAGGAGCAGTATTATAGTAGTTATATTCTTGTATCTAGGGGCAGTATTATAGTAGTTATATTCCTGTATATAGGGCGCAGTATTATAGTAGTTATATACTTGTATATAGGGGGCAGTATTATAGTAGTTATATTCTTGTATATAGGAGGCATTATTATAGTAGTTATATTCTTGTATATAGGGGACAGTATTATAGTAGTTATATTCTTGTATGTAGGGGCAGTATTATAGTAGTTATATTCTTGTATATAGGGGCAGTATTATAGTAGTTATATTCTTGTATAAGGGCAGTATTATAGTAGTTATATTCTTGTATAAGGGCAGTATTATAGTAGTTATATTCTTGTATATAGAGGGCAGTATTATAGTAGTTATATTCTTGTATAAGGGCAGTACTATAGTAGTTATATTCTTGTATATAGGGGGCAGTATTATAGTAGTTATATTCCTGTATATAGGAGCAGTATTATAGTAGTTATATTCTTGTATATAAGGGCAGTATTATAGTAGTTATATTCTCGTATATAGGGGGGCAGTATTATAGTAGTTATATTCCTGTATATAGGAGCAGTATTATAGTAGTTATATTCTTGTATATAGGAGCAGTATTATAGTAGTTATATTCTTGTATCTAGGGGGCAGTATTATAGTAGTTATATTCTTGTATATAGGGGGCAGTATTATAGTAGTTATATTCTTGTATATAGGAGCAGTATTATAGTAGTTATATTCTTGTATATAGGGGCAGTATTATAGTAGTTATATTCTTGTATATAGGAGCAGTGTTATAGTAGTTATATTCCTGTATATAGGGCGCAGTATTATAGTAGTTATATACTTGTATATAGGGGGCAGTATTATAGTAGTTATATACTTGTATATAGGAGGCAGAATTATAGTAGTTATATTCTTGTATATAGGGGGCAGTATTATAGTAGTTATATTCTTGTATATAGGGGCAGTAATATAGTAGCTATATTCTTGTATATAGGGGGCAGCATTATAGTAGTTATATTCTTGTATATAGGATCAGTATTATAGTAGTTATATTCTTGTATATAGGGAGCAGTATTATAGTAGTTATAGTCTTGTATATAGGGGCAGTATTATAGTAGTTATATTCTTGTATATAGGAGCAGTATTATAGTCGTTATATTCTTGTATATAGGGGCAGTATTATAGTAGTTATATTCTTGTATATAGGAGCAGTATTATAGTAGTTATATTCTTGTATATAGGAGCAGTATTATAGTAGTTATATTCTTGTATATAGGGGGCAGTATTATAGTAATTATATTCTTGTATATAGGGGCAGTATTATAGTAGTTATATTCTTGTATATAGGGAGCAGTATTATAGTAGTTATATTCTTGTATATAGGAGCAGTATTATAGTAGTTATATTCTTGTATATAGGGGGCAGTATTATAGTAGTTATATTCTTGTATATAGGGGCAGTATTATAGTAGTTATATTCTTGTATATAGGAGCAGTATTATAGTAGTTATATTCTTGTATATAGGGGGCAGTATTATACTAGTTATATTCTTGTATATAGAGGCAGTATTATAGTAGTTATATTCTTGTATATAGGGGGCAGTATTATAGTAGTTATATTCTTGTATATAGGGGCAGTATTATATTAGTTATATTCTTGTATATAGGAGCAGTATTATACTAGTTATATTCTTGTATATAGGGCAGTATTATAGTAGTTATAGTCTTCTATATAGGGGCAGTATTATAGTAGTTATATTCTTGTATATAGGAGTAGTATTATAGTAGTTATATACTTGTATATAGGGGGGCAGTATTATAGTAGTTATATTCTTGTATAAGGGCAGTATTATAGTAGTTATATTCTTGTATAAGGGCAGTATTATAGTAGTTATATTCTTGTATATAGAGGGCAGTATTATAGTAGTTATATTCTTGTATAAGGGCAGTACTATAGTAGTTATATTCTTGTATATAGGGGGCAGTATTATAGTAGTTATATTCCTGTATATAGGAGCAGTATTATAGTAGTTATATTCTTGTATATAAGGGCAGTATTATAGTAGTTATATTCTCGTATATAGGGGGGCAGTATTATAGTAGTTATATTCCTGTATATAGGAGCAGTATTATAGTAGTTATATTCTTGTATATAGGAGCAGTATTATAGTAGTTATATTCTTGTATCTAGGGGGCAGTATTATAGTAGTTATATTCTTGTATATAGGGGGCAGTATTATAGTAGTTATATTCTTGTATATAGGAGCAGTATTATAGTAGTTATATTCTTGTATATAGGGGCAGTATTATAGTAGTTATATTCTTGTATATAGGAGCAGTGTTATAGTAGTTATATTCCTGTATATAGGGCGCAGTATTATAGTAGTTATATACTTGTATATAGGGGGCAGTATTATAGTAGTTATATACTTGTATATAGGAGGCAGAATTATAGTAGTTATATTCTTGTATATAGGGGGCAGTATTATAGTAGTTATATTCTTGTATATAGGGGCAGTAATATAGTAGCTATATTCTTGTATATAGGGGGCAGCATTATAGTAGTTATATTCTTGTATATAGGATCAGTATTATAGTAGTTATATTCTTGTATATAGGGAGCAGTATTATAGTAGTTATAGTCTTGTATATAGGGGCAGTATTATAGTAGTTATATTCTTGTATATAGGAGCAGTATTATAGTCGTTATATTCTTGTATATAGGGGCAGTATTATAGTAGTTATATTCTTGTATATAGGAGCAGTATTATAGTAGTTATATTCTTGTATATAGGAGCAGTATTATAGTAGTTATATTCTTGTATATAGGGGGCAGTATTATAGTAATTATATTCTTGTATATAGGGGCAGTATTATAGTAGTTATATTCTTGTATATAGGGAGCAGTATTATAGTAGTTATATTCTTGTATATAGGAGCAGTATTATAGTAGTTATATTCTTGTATATAGGGGGCAGTATTATAGTAGTTATATTCTTGTATATAGGGGCAGTATTATAGTAGTTATATTCTTGTATATAGGAGCAGTATTATAGTAGTTATATTCTTGTATATAGGGGGCAGTATTATACTAGTTATATTCTTGTATATAGAGGCAGTATTATAGTAGTTATATTCTTGTATATAGGGGGCAGTATTATAGTAGTTATATTCTTGTATATAGGGGCAGTATTATATTAGTTATATTCTTGTATATAGGAGCAGTATTATACTAGTTATATTCTTGTATATAGGGCAGTATTATAGTAGTTATAGTCTTCTATATAGGGGCAGTATTATAGTAGTTATATTCTTGTATATAGGAGTAGTATTATAGTAGTTATATACTTGTATATAGGGGGGCAGTATTATAGTAGTTATATTCTTGTATATAGGGGCAGTATTATAGTAGTTATATTCTTGTATATATGGGGAGCAGTATTATAGTAGTTATATTCTTGTATATAGGAGCAGTATTATAGTAGTTATATTCTTGTATATAGGGGGCAGTATTATAGTAGTTATATTCTTGTATATAGGGGGCAGTATTATAGTAGTTATATTCTTGTATATAGTGTGCAGTATTATAGTAGTTATATTCTTGTATATAGGAGCAGTATTATAGTAGTTATATTCTTGTATATAGGAGCAGTATTATAGTAGTTATATTCTTGTATATAGGGGGCAGTATTATATTAGTTATATTCTTGTATATAGGGGGCAGTATTATAGTAGTTATATTCTTGTATATAGGGGGCAGTATTATATTAGTTATATTGTTGTATATAGTGGGCAGTATTATAGTAGTTATATTCTTGTATATAGGAGCAGTATTATAGTAGTTATATTCTTGTATATAGGAGCAGTATTATAATAGTTATATTCTTGTATATAGGAGCAGTATTATAGTAGTTATATTCTTGTATATAGGGGGCACTATTATAGTAGTTATATTCCTGTATATAGGGGCAGTATTATAGTAAATATATTCTCATCTATAGGAGCAGTATTATAGTAGTTATATTCTTGTATATAGGGGCAGTAATATAGTAGTTATATTCTTGTATATAGTGGGCAGTATTATAGTAGTTATATTCTTGTATATAGGGAGCAGTATTATAGTAGTTATATTCTTGTATATAGGAGCAGTATTATAGTAGTTATATTCTTGTATATAGGGGCAGTATTATAGTAGTTATATTCTTGTATATAGGGGCAGTATTATAGTAGTTATATTCTTGTATATAGGGGGCAGTATTATAGTAGTTATATTCTTGTATATAGGGGCAGTATTATAGTAGTTATATTCTTGTATATGGGAGGTAGTATTATAGTAGTTATATTCTTGTATATAGGAGCAGTATTATAGTAGTTATATTCTTGTATATAGGGGGCAGTATTATAGTAGTTATATTCTTGTATATAGCAGCAGTATTATAGTAGTTATATTCTTGTATATAGAGGGCAGTATTAGGGCGGGTTCACACATAGCGGAATTTCACTTAAATTCCGCTGCGGACACTCCGCAGCGTTAATCCGCAGCGGAGCCGTTTCTCCATTGACTTTCACTTTAATTTAGCAGTGTTCGTTTACACGATGCGTACAATTCCGCTGCGGAGCATAGGCTGCGGAGCGGAATTTGGTGTCCGCAGCATGCTCTGTCTGTTGCGGAGCAGTGGCGGACTGGTTGCGGACTCATGGCGGAATTTCTCCATTGACTTCAATGGAGAGTCAAAATTCCGCAATGAAGTCCGCAGATCTTATGTGTGCTGCGGAGCGTATTGTTTTTACTACCATGACATTTCTTCATTCTGGCTGGACCCATGTATTTCTAGGTCTACAGCCAGACTGAGGAAGTCAATGGGGCTCCCGTAATGACGGGAGCGTTGCTAGGAGACGTCTGTAAATAGTCACTGTCCAGGGTGCTGAAAGAGTTACGCGATCGGCAGTAACTGTTTCTGCACCCGGGACAGTGACTACCGATCACAATATACATGTATCTGTAAAAAAATAGATAAGTTCATACTTACCGAGAACTCCCTGCGTCTGTCTCCAGTCCGGCCTCCCAGGATGACGTTTCAGTGTAAGTGACGGCTGCAGCCAATCACAGGCCAAGCACAGGCTGCAGCGGTCACATGGACTGGAGCGTCATCCAGGGAGGTCGGGCCGGATGCCGAAAGAGGGACGCGTCACCAAGACAACGGCCGGTAAGTATGAAATTCTTTGACTTTCACTAGGGAAAGTGCTGTCCCTTCTCTCTATCCTGCACTGAATAGGGAGAAGGGAAGCACTTTTCCTGCAGTCCGCAGCGGCCAGTCCGCATCAATTTTCTGCACATTTTGTGCAGATCCGCTGCAGAATCTGCAACGCAGATTCTGTGCGGCATTGATGCGGACAGTTGCGGAGGAAATCCGCCATGTGTGGTCATGCCCTAATAGTAGTTATATTCTTGTATATAGGGGGCAGTATTATAGTAGTTATATTCTTGTATATAGGGGCAGTATTATAGTAGTTATATTCTTGTATATAGGGGACAGTATTATAGTAGTGATATTCTTGTACATAGGGGGCAGTATTATAGTAGTTATATTCTTGTCCATAGGAGAGGATAGACGTGTGCTTGTGAGCTCCCTGTTAGGACTATGCATGGCTTCTGACCCAGGTGGAGGGGAGGGGTCCTGGGCTGATGATCCTGGGAAAGCCCAGAGTCTGGAGTTTGACCTGCAGCATGGAGATGGTGGAGGTGATGATCTGGAAATGGTGGCTGGTGAGTCAACTGAATCTCATGATGTTGGTGAATTGTGCACAAAAATGACAAAGAAAAATATCTTTAAAATGGAAATGCAAGTTCGCAAATTGAGAACTGAAATTAACCAAGAGACTGATCCAAAGGCAAAGCTGATGAAATGTGAGTGTCTGGATGTTTGCACTCGTGAGCTGGTGATATTGAAGGAGAGATTGCAGAAAGAATCATGCACAGTACCCAAAATAAAGAACCGGCAATTGAGAACAAAAGGGAGACCAGAGCCCAAACTGTGAAGAGAAAAAATATCATTGCAAAAAAAGACACTGACTATAATATTGTGGAGCAGGGAAACCCTGGAAGATATGAGTGTGCAGTGGCTGGAGGATCACATCTCTCATCATGTGTGGGGTCTGTGCAATCAGCCAACACAAATGCTGCTAAAGCTGCAGAGAAATGTGTGCCAGCTGACGAGGGGTTAACTGCAGTAGACTCTATGTGCAGTACTGATGAAGTGAATGCGAGTGGCACTCCTGGGAGTGAGCAAGAAAGTGCCGCATATACTGACATTGTAAGTGAGACCTCGCTCAGCGCGGTGATTGACAGTCTGATATCTGATGAACCAGCGGCACAGGCTGAGGCGGACATTGCAGACCCTGTTCTGGAGGTTCAGCCATCCGCAGTGTCAGTGAATGGAGTGCAGGTTACACAGCGATCAGGAGCAGACACAGGAGGATCTGCAGTACAATCAGCTGAGGAGAGGTCCAGTCCTGACCCACCTGCTGACAGACCTCAGTACAGGAGACTGTTCTCCAGCGTCACAAGACCGACTAACCCCACACCTCAGAGGAGGAACGCGGTCAGAATCAGGTACTCAGGACCAGAGGAAAACCTCCCCTCCAGACTCCACATTGGGAAAGTTTTGTTGAAGGAGTTTATGAAGTTTAAAGCTTCTGAGGTGTTCGCTCTGATCCACGTTCCCTCCAGCAGGAATTATGACATCAGTTTCAAGCTGCAATATAGTCTAGACTTGTTCTGGAGTATTTATAACGATACAAAGGAGCACGCGATGTGGGAGCATCTACATGTCATCCAGCTGACTAAACCCCAGGTAGTCACCGCCACCGTCCTGTTCCAGTCTGAGGTGGTGGCCCTGGCAGATTTGCAGCACTGGTTGAGCAGATATTGTGAGGTGAAGAGACTGCCAACAAAGATCTATGATGAGGAGGAGATCTGGAATGGAGGATATTCTGTCAAGATCCAGCTGGTTCAGGAGAATGGAGTGACCAGACATCTGCCGCACTCCTTCTACCTGGGCTGGGAGAGAGGCGTATGTTACTACCCTGGTCAACCGCGACGGTGCCATAGATGTGGGGGCAGACACCTGGCATTCAACTGTTCCCGTATTAAGTGCTCACTATGTGGTCAGTTTGGGCATGTGAAGGACGATTGTACAGGACCTGTCATATGTAACCTGTGCTTAGGACCTGGACATACATTCCGGGAGTGTCCACATGCAGAACATAATAAAGAGGAGACCTTTAAAGGAGCCATAGAGGAAGAGCAGGAGGATGTCTCCATAGGTGTAGATACAACCCCAGAACCTGGAAGCCCCAGCGATGATGTGAGCCGAAGTACCAGAGACCCTGCTCCAGAGACGAATGTCCCATCTGTGGATGCTGCACAAGTGTCACCAGCCACTGAAAATAGAGGTCATGCTAAAAGTAAAATATCCAGTCACTCTGTCACCAAACATCTGCCCGACACCAGTAAGGAACCAGCTGATCCAGCCGCAGCGACCAGTAAAGAACCAGCTGATCCAGCCGCAGCGACCAGTAAAGAACCAGCTGATCCAGCCGCAGTGACCAGTAAGGAACCAGCTGATCCAGCCGCAGCGACCAGTATGGATGAGGAGGGATTTCAGACGGTTAAAAGGAGAAGTAAAACAGATGATTCTTCTAGGAAAAAAATCACTGCTGCAAAGAAATCACCGGAGTCTCCAGTGCTGGCGATAACTGGGGGACGTTACTGTGCGCTGGGAGAAGATGACCAGGAAGAAGAAGCAGAGATGGAGCAAGTCTCCTCACGCAACCCAGATGACGAACCTCAGGATGAAGACGCTGACCCCCCAATGTCCACCAAAAGATGGGGTGTTACAGGACATAGCAGTGGAAGAAGGAAAAGAAGTAGGAAAGACATGTAACCAGGATGAGGCTGAAAATCACCTCCTATTAATGTGAACAGTGTGAAGAATAGGAGCAGGCGGCAGGCGATATTCCAGCGTCTGTCTGACGACAAATCCAATGTCATCTTTATACAAGAGACTTATCTACAGAATAATGACCCTGCTGTGTCCCTGCAGTCACCACATCTATTGGGACAGTGAAACTCTCAGCTGCTGTATGGAGACTTCTACCCCGAACTCCGTTTATATCATAGAGGTTCACTATATGCCATAAATGTGGTGACCGTGTACCCTCTGTGGTGTGCGCGATGCTGCCTGGTCACCAATAAAGAAGAACTCTCCTGTAATACTGTCTAGAATAATATCATGAAAAATAGTTGAAACAATCTATACTGGAGCAATATTCATATATTATGGTTTGTTTAATGATTGTGATGTTATTAAGAGACATATGTTTATTTTCTATATCTGTTATGAGTGTATTGCAAAGGTATTGTAATATTTTGTTGCAAGTTCTCAAATAAAAAAGATAATTATAGTAGTTATATTCTTGTATATAGGGGCAGTATTATATTAATTATATTCTTGTATATAGGGGGCAGTATTATAGTAGTTATATTCTTGTATATAGGGAGCAGTATTATAGTAGTTATATTCTTGTATATAGGGGGCAGTATTATAGTAGTTATATTCTTGTATATAGGTATCAGTATTATAGTAGTTATATTCTTGTATATAGTGGGCAGTATTATAGTAGTTATATTCTTGTATATAGAAGCAGTATTATAGTAGTTATATTCTTGTATATAGGGGCAGTATTATAGTAGTTATATTCTTGTATATAGGTATCAGTATTATAGTAGTTATATTCTTGTATATAGTGGGCAGTATTATAGTAGTTATATTCTTGTATATAGAAGCAGTATTATAGTAGTTATATTCTTGTATATAGAAGCAGTATTATAGTAGTTATATTCTTGTATATAGGGGCAGTATTATAGTAGTTATATTCTTGTATATAGAGAGCAGTATTATAGTAGTTATATTCTTGTATATAGAGAGCAGTATTATAGTAGTTATATTCTTGTATATAGGGGCAGTATTATAGTAGTTATATTCTTGTATATAGGGGCAGTATTATAGTAGTTATATTCTTGTATATAGGGGCAGTATTATAGTAGTTATATTCTTGTATATAGGGGCAGTATTATAGTAGTTATATTCTTGTATATAGGGGCAGTATTATAGTAGTTATATTCTTGTATATAGTAGCAGTATTATAGTAGTTATATTCTTGTATATAGGGGCAGTATTATAGTAGTTATATTCTTGTATATAGGGGGCAGTATTATAGTAGTTATATTCTTGTATATAGAGGGCAGTATTATAGTAGTTATATTCTTGTATATAGAGGGCAGTGTTATAGTAGTTATATTCTTGTATATAGGGGGCAGTATTATAGTAGTTCTATTCTTGTATATAGGGGCAGTATTATAGTAGTTATATTCTTGTATATAGGGGCAGTATTATAGTAGTTATATACTTGTATATAGGAGCAGTATTATAGTAGTTATATTCTTGTATATAGCAGCAGTATTATAGTAGTTATCTTCTTGTATATAGGAGGCAGTATTATAGTAGTTATATTATTGTATATAGGAGGCAGTATTATAGTAGTTATCTTCTTGTATATAGGAGGCAGTATTATAGTAGTTATATTCTTGTATATAGGAGGCAGTATTATAGTAGTTATAGTCTTGTATATAGGAGCAGTATTATAGTAGTTATATTCATGTATATAGGAGCAGTATTATAGTAGTTATATTCTTGTATATAGGAGGCAGTATTATAGTAGTTATATTCTTGTATATAGGAGGCAGTATTATAGTAGTTATATTCTTGTATATAGGGGCAGTATTATAGTAGTTATATTCTTGTATATAGGAGGCAGTATTATAGTAGTTATATTCTTGTACGTAGGGGGCAGTATTATAGTAGTTATATTCTTGTATATAGGAGCAGTATTATAGTAGTTATATTCTTGTATATAGGGGCAGTATTATAGTAGTTAGTTTCTTGTACATAGGAGCAGTATTATAGTAGTTATATTCTTGTATATAGGAGGCAGTATTATAGTAGTTATATTCTTGTATGTAGAGGGTAGTATTATAGTGGTTATATTCTTGTATATAGGAGGCAGTATTATAGTAGTTATATTCTTGTATATAGGGGGCAGTATTATAGTAGTTATATTCTTGTATATAGGAGCAGTATTATAGTAGTTATATTCTTGTATATAGGAGGCAGTATTATAGTAGTTATATTCTTGTACGTAGGGGGCAGTATTATAGTAGTTATATTCTTGTATATAGGAGGCAGTATTATAGTAGTTATATTCTTGTACGTAGGGGGCAGTATTATAGTAGTTATATTCTTGTATATAGCGGCAGTATTATAGTAGTTATATTCTTGTATATAGGAGGCAGTATTATAGTAGTTATATTCTTGTATATAGGAGCAGTATTATAGTGGTTATATTCTTGTATATAGGAGGCAGTTTTATAGTAGTTATATTCTTGTATATAGGAGGCAGTATTATAGTAGTTATATTCTTGTATATAGGAGCAGTATTATTGTAGTTATATTCTTGTATATATGAGCAGTATTATAGTAGTTATATTCTTGTATATAGGAGCAGTATTATAGTAGTTATATCCTTGTATATAGGGGGCAGTATTATAGTAGTTATATTCTTGTATATAGGAGCAGTATTATAGTAGTTAGTCTTGTATATAGGGGCAGTATTATAGTAGTTATATTCTTGTATATAGGAGCAGTATTATAGTAGTTATATTCTTGTATATAGGAGCAGTATTATAGTAGTTATATTCTTGTATATAGAGGGTAGTATTATAGTAGTCATATTCTTGTATATAGGAGCAGTATTATTGTAGTTATATTCTTGTATATATGAGCAGTATTATAGTAGTTATATTCTTGTATATAGGAGGCAGTATTATAGTAGTTATAGTCTTGTATATAGGGGGCAGTATTATAGTAGTTATAGTCTTGTATATAGGGGCAGTATTATAGTAGTTATATTCTTGTATATAGGAGCAGTATTATAGTAGTTATATTCTTTTATATAGGGGGCAGTATTATTGTAGTTATATTCTTGTATATATGAGCAGTATTATAGTAGTTATATTCTTGTATATAGGGGCAGTATTATAGTAGTTATATTCTTGTATTTAGGGGGCAGTATTATAGTAGTTATATACTTGTATATAGGGGGCAGTATTATAGTAGTTATATTCTTGTATATAGGGGGCAGTATTATAGTAGTTATATTCTTGTATATAGGGGCAGTATTATAGTAGTTATATTCTTGTATATAGGGGCAGTATTATAGTAGTTATATTCTTGTATATAGGGGGCAGTATTATAGTAGTTATATTCTTGTATATAGGAGGCAGTATTATAGTAGTTATATTCTTGTATATAGGGGCAGTATTATAGTAGTTATATTCTTGTATATAGGGGCAGTATTATAGTAGTTATATTCTTGTATATAGGGGCAGTATTATAGTAGTTATATTCTTGTATATAGGGGCAGTATTATAGTAGTTATATTCTTGTATATAGGAGCAGTATTATAGTAGTTATATTCTTGTATATAGGGGGCAGTATTATAGTAGTTATATTCTTGTATATAGAGGGCAGTATTATAGTAGTTATATTCTTGTATATAGAGGCAGTATTATAGTAGTTATATTCTTGTATATAGGGGCAGTATTATAGTAGTTATATTCTTGTATATAGGAGCAGTATTATAGTAGTTATATTCTTGTACGTAGGGGGCAGTATTATAGTAGTTATATTCTTGTATGTAGGGGGCATTATTGATATTTCGGTGTTAAATTAATTATTTTTTATTTAAACAGATTTTGATTTCTTGTCACAGACAAGTGTTTTTTCCATTGAATATAATACATTTGGCGCCTAACACCTAAAGGAGTTGATAACCGAGATTTATAGTTTATATCCATTACAGTCAGGGATGAGTTAGTTATTGGTTTTTTCACTATAGGGACAGCACAGTGGGATCTGGACCTCATGTTGTGTGAAGGGGTTGAGATGAAGTCCCACCACCCTGCTGAGCTGGCTGCATGTAAACGCGGTTATCTCACAGAAAGCACGAGTGTGTCCTGCGCGGCGTGCTGTCACCGCTGATACTCTGCTTAGAATTTAGAGGAGAACATTAGACATATAATGTCAATGTATTGAGCTAATAAAATACAATGCAGGGTCCATATTGTGCTCAGGGTCCCGCAGTATGTCTATTTATCCATCATATTTTCTGTACAGTGTGGAAGGCGCTGAACTAATATCTATCATTTACATATAAAGCCAATAAAGGAAGAGTCACAATACGGCCGGGATGTTGGATGCCGGACTTCATACATTTCAAGCGTTTCGTTTTCAAGGCAGATCTTTCCACCGTCGTTCATCACTGGGACGTTCCACCCATCTACATTGCATTTGACTTTGATAAATTGATTCTTTCCCACAATGCCCCATTATTTAATGTTAGACGTAAGGAAGGTCTTTCATCCCTGAGCCTGAAGATGGGAGGGGGCGAGACTGCGTTGTGTGAACATAAGGCTTCAAAGATGGAAAGAAATCAAAGATAGTGATAGAAGATTTTCGTCCCCTCCCCAACCGGTAATGAATCGAATTTCTAAAAACAAAAATATTACTTTGATTACTAAATAAGTAAGTGCGGAGTAAATATAATCTGTTCTAACTCGCCCACTTATTACACCTCAGGATCAGTACAGGATAAGTAATGTAATGTATGTACACAGTGACTCCACCAGCAGAATAGTGAGTGCAGCTCTGGAGTATAATACAGGATGTAACTCATGATCAGTACAGGATAAGTAATGTATGTACACAGTGACTCCACCAGCAGAATAGTGAGTGCAGCTCTGGAGTATAATACAGGATATAACTCAGGATCAGTACAGGATAAGTAATGTAATGTATGTACACAGTGACTCCACCAGCAGAATAGTGAGTGCAGCTCTGGAGTATAATACAGGATATAACTCAGGATCAGTACAGGATAAGTAATGTAATGTATGTACACAGTGACTCCACCAGCAGAATAGTCAGTGCAGCTCTGGAGTGGGTGGAGTAGGAGGTGTGGAGAGAGCTGCTGAGACTACCGTGCAGGCCTTGGATCCAGGGACTTTCCTTATTCTATCTGCCCAGGCCTCATACCATCTGCCTGGGCTTGGAAAGTACCCTGAGGGGGGTTCCATCCTAGGATGGAGCCTCAGACCTCTACCTCCCGGAGCATGCCAGCGGGGGGTAGAGGGTCATCCCAGCTGGCTGGGAATATGCAAACAGTCGCGGGGGTGAGGAGATCATCTCGGGGCAAGGCTGTCCTGGCTCCCCCTGACGCTGGAACGCTGGATAAGGGTATGGAGACGCGGTCCGGCAGGGTGATCGAGGTGTTGTCATCTGGAGAAGGACCGGCGCCGTCCGGACATTTGGATGACGGTCGTGTGGAGGAATGGGGACAGCTGAGGACCGGAGAGACGGTGGAGAACTTCAGCTCCCGTCTGGCTATGCGGTTGGAGGAGTATCGGGACCTCAGGAAGTCGCTGCAACGGCTCCGTGCGGACTTGGCGGTCGCCAGAGGAAGAGCTGCAAAAGCCACAGGAGGTAAGAGGTCCCGATACCATTTAAATGTGAAATCCTTGTTGGAGGAAATAAAAGAAGTGGAAGAGAGACGTGAGGAGATTTTGGCAGGCGGAGGGGTGTTTGGTGAAAAATTAAAAAATGAAGAGAGGTTTGCCGAGATGGCAGAACCTATAAAAATAGAAAGTGTGGAGGAAGATAGCAGAGCCCCAGACAAAGCAAAGGAAAATGTGGTGGAGAAAATGGAGCATGAGAATGTAAAGTCCAGAGAAGGCTCAGATTCTGAGGCACCCAGGAGCAGTGAGGAGGAGGAGGGTGGACTCACAGCTGGGAGAAATCAGGAGAGTTTTGATACTGACAGTGAGCGGCCTCCAGGATTACTTACACAGATCCGTAACGTGGAGTCGCCGGTATCCTTCCAGGGATTTTGTTTTGGTGCGGAGTTACCCGCAGAGGAGGAAAAGCAAAAGAAAAAAAAATTTAAGAAGAAAAAAAAGACAAAGGAAAAAAAATCTGCTGAAGGTTCATTTAAAATGGTGTATACAGCAAGATCCTTCCTGTGCTCTGAGCCAGATGCAAGTCAGGATCAGGGTGCAGGTCCCGCAAGACCCCCAGCTCAAGCCTCTGCAGTGGGGCTGGAGCGGGAATGCGGGGAGAGTGTTACGGGTCCGGCATTAGAACACGTGGTGGTCAAAATGGCGCCGGACGCCAACCCCTGCAAAGGGGGCGGTACTGGTGGCCTGGTGACGCCAGGGGGTGTGTCCCCGAGTCCGGTTAATGGCGAGCCCGGGAAACTGGTCTCTGATGCGAGTCAGCGGTCTGGAGAACGGGTAAACCAGAAACCGGATGTGGTGTCTGAAAGCCGGAAGTCTGTCGGTGTCGCAGTAAAGCCGTCAGACGTTCCGGACAAGGGCGGTCACAGAGGGGGCTCCGGCTCTGTTGGCCACTCCTCTGTGGGAGGGGGGAGCGGTCCGGCGCCGGAGGCGGCTCCAGTGACGTCAGTGGCTCCTTCGTCCGCATCGCTGAAAAGTGGTGTAGGCGAGAAGGGGGCTGCTGGCGTCGGGGGCGGCGGTGGCCCCTTTCCCAAAAATGTTCCGCACATAGAAAAGATGGAGGTTAATGAGGCGGAGGGCACAGCGGGGACACCGCTTATAACATCTGGTGGCGTCCCTGCAAAGGTGCCTGATGATGCGGAGACTGAAGCAGTGTCTACCCACACAAAATGTACAGGAAAAATACATAACATAGGACCAGGCCTGGCCAGAAGGATGACTGCAGGGGGACCTGGTGGGTTAAATGAAAAAGTTGCGGCTGTGGATGTGGGAACTGCTGGGGGTATGCAGGTGTCTGTAAATAAAGTTGCTGGAGTGTCTGCTGGTAATGGGGTGTTGAGTGCTGTGTCTGTAGGTGGTGAGGTGGTGGGTGGTGGGGATGGGGTATCAACCAGGGGCAATGGGCCTGGCGCTCCTCTTGCTGTGACATCCGGCAGGTCTTATGCTGGTGTGGCAGCGGGGGGACAGCGGGCCCACCCATCTTCATCCTCAAGGTCCGGGGACGGTAACTTGCAACAACGTCTCTTGGACGCTTTAAGAGAGGGAAAGCAAACCCTAACCATAGGGGGAGTGCAGAAGGACCTGTCTTTCTGGATAGACAGCTATGGTCTAAATGCCTTCCGAGAGCAACGAGGAGATCAGTGGTCGCTCCCAACAGCCGGGCAGGCTGTAGCCAGGAGGAATGTGGTCCGTCTCCGGTGGCGTGGCAATGATGCGTGCCCTCCCAGAAAGAGGGTGGTGGAGCTGCTGCTGGGGATGGGCTTCAAGGCGAGTGACATCTTTGCCTTGATACATCCTCATGGCTCGGTCGAGTTTGACATCAGCTTTGTTCACCTAGGGGGCCTTGAGGTCTTCTGGGGGAACTACGAGCTGATGAAGGACGAGCCTGGCTGGCGAGACTTTGCTGCACAAGCAATTTCTCGCCAAAGTGGTCCCAAGAGAGTGACCGTTCTTACCCGTAATGAGTCACTCTCTTGTATTGATATCATGACCTGGTTGGGAAGGTACGGAGAGGTAGTAGAGATGCCACGGAAGAACATGGATGAGTTTGGCATCTGGTCAGGGGCCTGGACGTTCATGGTTAAATTAAAGCGTCTGGGACAGACGGTGTCCCACATACCATCGTCTGCTTTCCTGGGAAGAGATCGGATCCTTGTCTTCTACCAGGGGCAGCCGAAGTTGTGTCACCGGTGTGGCGACCCCTCACATTTGAGTGCAGGCTGCAAGGTGCAGAAGTGTGCTCATTGTGGGGGGATTGGTCATCTAGCCGCATCGTGTGACCGTATTCGGTGCAACCTGTGTGGTGACTTAGGTCACCCGTTCAGTCGGTGTCCTCGCTCTGTTGTCAATGCTTGTTCCAAACCTGCGGAGGATGAAAGGAGGGAGGCCTCCGTGGGTGAGGGTGCGGGCAGGGACGATGGGGCACAGGGGCAAGGGAAGAATGCAAAGAAGGGTCCCCCTTCTCGCCAGAGAAGGGCGGAGAAGCGAAGGAAGGAGAGGATTTGGAGGGCGCTCCAGGAAACTGGGACAACCTCTGATTCGGATCTGGATGCCCCCCCTGAATCTGATGCCCCTGGGGAGGCCGAATTGAATGGGGAGATGAGGAGGATCCAAAGGGAGCAGAGGGCTGAGGACTCTCAGTCCTCCCACTATGAAAGTGTGGGAGAGGAAGAGAGGACTCAGCCTACAGCAAAAGGGACACCGGGCAAAACCCAAGGGCCAAATACATCTGGCCCCGCCCTGGCCCAGGAAGGTAAATCCTGTACCCCCCTGGTGCGCTCTACTGATCGATACCATGCTCTCGTGGACATTCCAGCCTCTCATACTAAGAGGGAGGGCATGGTAGGGCACCCTAGAGTCGTTGAGCCTCCCCTGCTGCAGGGGCCGTTGCCCCCAGAGGGGGAGGTTGACCCGGTACTTGGGGATGAAGATGGGAATAGGGTGGTGAATATGGACTCCTCAGTTTGCAAGAAGCGAGGCAAAGAAGGGGGGTCCTCATCAGATAGAGGGGGGGGTGGGAAGAAGAAAGCCGTCTAACTCAAACATCCATGATGGCGGCACCCACTCCGTTGACGCTGGCATCAATTAACGTTGCCAGCATTAAGTCAGATAGGGCGAGATTTGCAGCCTTTGATTTTCTTGGCCGAGTTGAAGCCGACATTTTGTTTTTGCAGGAGACCAGGCTGTCACTTTTGGCAGACGTCGTTAAATCTAGGAGGGAGTGGCGACGCGGGCCCTCCTACTGGTCTCTTGCGGCTGAGCCCTATAGCGGAGTGGCGGTCCTTTTCACCGCACCGGTAACATGCCGACGGATGATTGAGTTAGAAATGGGGAGGTGCTTGATCTTAGATGTCCTCATGAGGGGACAGGAATTAAGACTAATCAATATATACGGACCCCAGAGCAAATGGGACCGTAAAAGTCTCTTCATGAGGATTAAGCCTTTCCTTTTTTCAGGTCGACAAGTTATCTTTGGAGGGGACTTCAATACTGTCATGAGACCCCGAGATAGAGGAGGTTCCGGAGATAAAAAATTGACCTACGATAGTGTAGCATTAAAAAATATAGTTAGCGATGCTCGCCTGGTGGATATCCACATCAGGCATACCCCAGGCCACTCGGGTTTCACCTATCGTAGAGGTAGTTGTAGGTCTAGGATAGACAGGTTTTTTTTGAAGGAGGAAGCCATCTCTTCACCAGTGTCCGTTGTTGAGGTGGAGTTCTCCGATCACTGTATGATTATTTTCTCTTTGAACATTGCAGAGTCCCTCCAGATGGGAAGAGGTATATGGAGGCTGAATTCTACTCTCTTGGAAGAAGCGGAGATAAGACAGGCCTTTGAGGATTTTCTTCAGAGCCAGGTACCTTTGTTGGATCTCAGTGGTACTAAGTCTGAGTGGTGGGAGTTGTTTAAAGTCCGGGTGGCAGGATTTTTCCGCAGGCTCTCGAGCCTCAGGTCCATGAGTAGGTACCGCCTATATCAGGAACTGAGGAGGAAACTCGAACATCTGGTCTCAACCGGGGGTAGTGGGGAGGAGATCTCCGTGGTGAAAGCTTTGCTCAGGAGGTGTCAGTATGATAGGCACACATCTTTAGTTCTTGAGAGGGATTTCGGGAGGTACCGCTCGCCCGACCCCTACAGGAACTGTAAGATGTCAGTGAGTCGTAAGGTTGTGACAGGACTGATTGATAGTACAGGATCTCTGAAGAGATCCAAATCAGGGATCTTGGAGGTCGTCAGATCCTTCTACTCGCACCTCTTGGGGAAGCAAGATCCAAACCGAGACGAGATGTCGGCTTTCCTGGCTGAAACCATCCCTGAGCCAGGGGTAGACCCCTCTCTCGGTGTTTTGATAGATTCGATCAAGGAAGAGGAAGTGGGATTGGCGATTGATGGGCTTGCCCTCAAAAAATCACCAGGGCCGGATGGCTTAACATCCGAGTTTTATAAGACTTTTAAAGGAACCCTAGTTCCCCTCTTGACTGAGGTGTTTAATGAGTGCCTTTCCTCGGGTACTTTGCCAATGTCAATGAGGAGGTCGGCCTTGATCGTTTTATCGAAGGGTAAAGACTCGACCCGTATTGAGAATTGGCGTCCCATAGCGCTGCTCAATACGGACAGAAAGGTTCTCGCAAAGGTGCTGTTTAATCGGCTGGTGAAGTTTGCATCCCGGCTCCTTTCGCCGGTCCAGCATTGCTCTGTTCCAGGCCGCAGCACATTTAGTGCTGTCCTCAGTGTCAGAGAGGCAGTGGAGCAGGGAAATTCTGGTCGGTGGGAGGGGTACATCCTGTCCTTGGACCAGGCCAAGGCTTTTGACCGGGTGGACCACGAGTACCTCTGGTCGGTCCTTCTGAGGTACGGCCTACCGGGGGGGTTTGTCAATTGGCTACAGACCTTATACACTGGGGCTGAGACTTTTGCGCTGGTGAACGGTTGGGTTGGAACCCCCTTTGAGGTTGGGTCTGGTGTCCGCCAGGGTTGTCCCTTGAGCTCTTTGCTATATGCGTTCGCAATTGATCCTTTTCTTAAAAGGATCGATCGTGGGCCATTGGCGGGAGTCGGGGCCGGCCTGGAGGGGCCGGAGGCCACTCAGAGGGTGGTTGCGTACGCAGACGACGTCTCCATTTTTGTCTCCTCGAGAGGGGAGGCAGAGTGGGTGATGTCGGAAGTGGAGCGTTACTCATTGGCATCTGGGTCCAAGATCAACCGGGATAAGTGCAAAAGTCTCTGGCTGGGAGGAGGAGATCCTGGTTTTGATCTCCCGGACACCCTTCCAGAGCCTCAGGGGTCTGCTAAGATCTTAGGAGTCGAATTTGGCCCGGGTGATTACCCCAAGAAGAACTGGGAGGATAGGCTGAATCTAGTTGCCCAGAAGGTCGACCAATGGAAGGGTTGGTCCTTAACCCTGAGGGAAAGGGTTCACTTGGCCAAGGCCTACCTGGTGCCCATGTTGCTTTACCTGGGCAGTGTGTGCATCTTGCCAGAACCTCTCTGGACTCGGGTCTATAGCCTGTTCTTCCAGCTGTTATGGGGGAACAGGCTCAACCTAATCAAGAGGGAGGTTACTTACCTACCAAGGACACTAGGCGGGTTAGGTATGGTTAACCCGGTGGTGTTCCTAGTGAACACCTTTGTTAAGATCAACCTGGCAAACCTCTGGCAAGAGAGGGCTCCTTGGTGGATATCCTCCTGCAGGGGGTGGTTTCGGCCTTTCTTCCAGGAATGGGAGAGAGGAGGGCAAGTGAAAGACCTGCGTACACCTCACGGACATCTCCCGGCTTATGCCACCCTGGCGCTGAAGATTGTTCGCCGGTGGGGTCTGGAGGTGTGGGAGATCAGGACCATGTCGAGAAAATTTCTTGACAGGAGGGTCCTGATGACCCACTTCCAGAAGCCCCTGGCGCTCAAAGACTGCCCAAGTAGTGACCTCGGGGTGGGATTAAAACTTTTAAATTCAGCGAGGATTCCCCAGAAGTTTTGGGATCTGGCTTGGCGTTGCTTCCATGGGAGACTGTATGTGAGGGACAATCTAAAGTGCAGAAGCTCTGATGATCGGGATTGCCCCCGGGAGGAGTGTGGCGGAGTGCTGGAAAGCATGGAGCATTTCCTGCTTCATTGCCCTTTCAATACAGAGGTATACAAAAGGGTGGGAGCCTCCATTGGTTGGCCAGGCCTAACCAGCCTCTCCTATGCTGGGTGGGCCTATGGAGTGTTCGGAGACCTCGGTGGTAGGGACCATTGCACCTTGTTTCTAGTCAGTATAGTGGTCAGGCACTTTATGTGGAATGCACGATGTCTAGTTTCTACCCAGAAGAAAATCCTCCTAGTGGATGAGGTTGTTAGCAATATCATGGGTGACCTGGTGAAGGTGCATTCTTTGGAGGTTGGCAGATTGGGAGCATCCAAAGCCTCTCGTCTTTGGAGGGGCTTTTCCTTTTGGGTGCCTTAATGTGTCTGCCTTCATGAGGGAGGGGGAGTCGTCACCGGTGCTCAACTGGAGGTGGGGGTCTGCGTTCCGCTGAGGCACCAATAAAAAATATAGCGATAGGACTCGGAATAAGGGAAAGGTGAGGGTCAGCATAGGGTCAGCTTTCAATAGGGTCAAGAAAGGGTTAGTAATAGGGTAAGGAGATAGGGCAAGCGATAGGGAGGGTGCAGCGGTGGACGTGGTACCTTGGCCTCTGGGGGGGAGCTGGGGGGGGCTTTCCCTTCTCTCTATCTGGTGATGGGCTAGGTAAGCACTGGAAGATTTTTGTTTTGTTTAGGATTGAAA
Source organism: Rhinoderma darwinii (assembly GCF_050947455.1). NCBI lineage: Eukaryota > Metazoa > Chordata > Amphibia > Anura > Rhinodermatidae > Rhinoderma > Rhinoderma darwinii. The sequence goes on from NC_134690.1 coordinate 406,664,867, forward strand.
TGGCAGGAAAAAGGTTTACAAGCGACCGAACTTGGTGCTTTCGGGTATGGTGTATTTTGTATATGGTTTGGTATTTGGACAGGTTGGTGACGTGTATTGTATTATAATGTAGAAATGTTGTTAGAATAGGGATAGACTTAAGGGGGTTAATAGATAGGTTGGGAGGGGGTCGGGGGGGGGGGGGTTTGCCTGACCCAGCCCCGGACTATGCGGACATGGGAGGACATGGGGCGGGGGGCTGGGCTGGGGTGTTGGGTGTGGTGGTGGGGGCCAGCATCTGGACTATGCGGACGTGAGAGGACATGAGGCGAGATGCTGGCTGGGGTGGTGGAGTTTAGGTAAGAAGGGTAAGGTTAGGGAAAGTCAGGATGTGTATAGTGTGATTAAAAAATATATATATATAAAAAAAAAAAAAAAAAAAATTGGGATTAGTATTATTATATTTTGGATTTTTGGGGTTATTATTATTATTATTATTTTATTATTATTATGTTGTTGTTTTATTATTATTATCATCATTATTATGTTGTTTCTTTAGGCCCTTGGTTGACGCGGGTCGGGGGATTTTCTGTTGGTACTTTGGATTACGTTTATATGATGTTTGTATATATTCTAGTTATTGTTTAGTTTCGGATGAAGTGTAGATGTAAGTATATAAGAGTGGGGTGTATGTGGCCGGGTCTGGTATCGTTTTCTCTTCTCATATACAGAGATGTATATAAGAAAATTTGTTTATAAGAATTGGGTTGTGACTTTTTGGTTATATGGAATTAGTTATGTATTTGTTTTTCAGTTTATGTTTTGTAAATTTATATAAAATAAAGAGATACAGGATATAACTCAGGATCAGTACAGGGTATATAATGTCATGTATGTACACAGTGACTCCACCAGCAGAATAGTGAGTGCAGCTCTGGAGTATAATACAGGATATAACTCTGGATCAGTACAGGATAAGTAATGTAATGTATGTACACAGTGACTTCACCAGCAGAATAGTGAGTGCAGCTCTGGAGTATAATACAGGATGTAACTCAGGATCAGTACAGGATAAGTCATGTAATGTATGTACACAGGGACTCCACCAGCAGAATAGTGAGTGCAGCTCTGGAGTATAATACAGGATGTAACTCAGGATCAGTACAGGATAAGTAATGTAATGTATGTACACAGTGACTCCACCAGCAGAATAGTGAGTGCAGCTCTGGAGTATAATACAGGATATAACTCAGGATCAGTGCAGGATAAGTAATGTAATGTATGTACACAGTGACTCCACCAGCAGAATAGTGAGTGCAGCTCTGGAGTATAATACAGGATATAACTCAGGATCAGTACAGGATAAGTAATGTAATGTATGTACAGTGACTCCACCAGCAGAATAGTGAGTGCAGCTCTGGAGTATAATACAGGATGTAACTCAGGATCAGTACAGGATAAGTAATGTAATGTATGTACACAGTGACTCCACCAGCAGAATAGTGAGTGCAGCTCTGGAGTATAATACAGGATGTAACTCAGGATCAGTACAGGATAAGTAATGTATGTACACAGTGACTCCACCAGCAGAATAGTGAGTGCAGCTCTGGAGTATAATACAGGATATAACTCAGGATCAGTACAGGATAAGTAATGTAATGTATGTACACAGTGACTCCACCAGCAGAATAGTGAGTGCAGCTCTGGAGTATAATACAGGATGTAACTCAGGATCAGTACAGGATAAGTAATGTAATGTATGTACACAGTGACTCCACCAGCAGAATAGTGAGTGCAGCTCTGGAGTATAATACAGGATATAACTCAGGATCAGTACAGGGTATATAATGTCATGTATGTATACAGTGACTCCGCAGGTTATGGTTGTCTAGATGTAACATTGCAGTAGGATTCAGACATTCACTTTATCACTGATTGAGGTTTAATGTTGCTCCTCATTATTGGTTTTTCAGGGATGGTTTTTTGTCTCGGTTTTTATATATTTGCTGAGAAGTTTTCTATTATTCCTAATGAGTTCAGGAATTGATGAATTATGTCTGAGGATCATGAGAGCAATAAGTCTGTAGGCAGCAGGAGACGGTGAGATGTTTCTCGGCAGCTGTTGGAAGTCCATGACACTGGTGAAGTTGATGGGGAGGAGGATGAAGGACATGAAACTTGTGAACCAGCAGATGTAGAAAATAAGGATCAATGAGGAGATTCCCGAAACCTGTGGGTCGGCACAAAGACAAGGACCATGACAGACGTGTGAAGATTATCAGGACGTAGTGTAGGGACGGGTCCAACATTTATGGCTGAGGATCATGAGAGACGTTCATTAGTCGATGTCGTGGGGTCAGTAAATTAAGAAAGTCGAATTGAGACCTTTGTGGGACTTTAGGAGTTGGATGAGGGTCATCAGTCGTGGAGAGGAGTAGGTCTCGACTTTGAGAGACGTGGGCAGGGTCGGCATCAGGAACGTGCGATCTGTACAGTCACCCTGGGCACATAACCTGTCGCTACTGTCAGACGGGGCACCACCAGTCCTGATGACCTGGACACCTGCACCCTTAATCTTACACTTGGGTAAACCTATGGAAATGCAGCTGCATGGGTAGTGTTATTGGAGCGCTGCGTGATTATTGGAGCGCTGCGTGATTATTGGAGCGCTGCGTGATTATTGGAGCGTTGCGTGATTTTTGGGGCGCCGCGTGATTATTGGGGCGCTGTATGATTATTGGGGCGCTGTATGATTATTGGGGCACTCTATGATTATTAGGGCACTGTATGATAATTAGGGCACTGTATGATTATTGGGGCGCTGTATGATTATTGGGGCGCTGTATGATTATTGGGGCACTGTATGGTTATTAGGGCACTGTATGATAATTAGGGCACTGTATGATTATTGGGGCACTGTATGATAATTAGGGCACTGTATGATAATTAGGGCACTGTATGATTATTGGGGCACTGTATGGTTATTAGGGCACTGTATGATTATTGGGGCACTGTATGATTATTGGGGCACTGTATGATTATTGGGGCACTGCATGATTATTGGGGCACTGTATGATTATTGGAGCACTGTATGATTATTGGAACACTGTATGATTATTGGGACACTGTATGATTATTGGGGCACTGTATGATTATTGGGGCACTGCATGATTATTGGGGCACTGTATGATTATTAGGGCACTGTATGATTATTGGAGCGCTGTATGATTATTGGGGCACTGTATGATTATTGGGGCACTGTATGATTATTGGAGCACTGTATGATTATTGGGGCACTGTATGATTATTGGAGCACTGTATGATTATTGGAGCACTGTATGATTATTGGAGCGCTGTATGATTATTGGGGCACTGCATGATTATTGGGGCACTGTATGATTATTGGAGCACTGTATGATTATTGGAACACTGTATGATTATTGGGGCACTGTATGATTATTGGGGCACTGTATGATTATTGGGGCACTGCATGATTATTGGGGCACTGTATGATTATTGGGGCACTGTATGATTATTAGGGCACTGTATGATTATTGGGGCACTGTATGATTATTGGGGCACTGCATGATTATTGGGGCACTGTATGATTATTGGAGCACTGTATGATTATTGGAGCGCTGTATGATTATTGGGGCGCTGTATGATTATTGGGGCACTGTATGATTATTGGAGCACTGTATGATTATTGGAGCGCTGTATGATTATTGGGGCGCTGTATGATTATTAGGGCACTGTATGATTATTGGAGCACTGTATGATTATTGGGGCACTGCATGATTATTGGAGCACTGTATGATTATTGGAGCACTGTATGATTAGTGGGGCACTGTATGATTATTGGGGCACTGCATGATTATTGGGGCACTGTATGATTATTGGAGCACTGTATGATTATTGGGGCACTGTATGATTATTGGGGCACTGTATGATTATTGGGGCACTGCATGATTATTGGGGCACTGTATGATTATTGGGGCACTGTATGATTATGACTATAGAACGGCCTCCGGACTCCTGAAGTTCCCAGTGTCTCGCCCATACGAGGGTCACCACAAGTTATACACAAGTTCAGGAGGGTCCGCTGAGCGGAGGACACAGGGACCCGATGTATGTCCATAGGGGGACGGGTGCGAGTATTTATCTTGTCAGAGTCTGTTGCTGATTTAATATAACGGAGGCGAGCGCGCGGAGGACGCCATAACATCTAATCATGTTTTTATGGTGGAAATACAAGTTTAGGGGATTATTGCATAATTCGGGCTGAGCTCCCTGAAGAAGGATGATTGCCGCTCGCTTTAAAGGGATTTTCTGTCCGGGATTATTCTATAGGCTTTGAACCTGTGGAGAATTCTCTGTTATTGGATTCCAGGTTCTGGAGAAGATACATGGGGGGGGGGGGGGGTTGTCCTATACACCCAATAAATCACAGCCATTCTTTACCGAAGAGCCGGGTCTGATTAACTCCTCACGTACGAGAATGAAGAATGAAGCCTTGGATCGATTATTTCGTTTAACTCCCATCATTTTACAGGTTAAATCCTCACATGAGGCTGAGTAATTGTGCTAATTCTGTTCTGAACTTATTTTGTAATGGTTTTAAGTTAGATAATGACTAATACTCCAGTCACATTCAAAGCTGCATTCATCATTTTAATATTCCAACAAAAATTCAGAGCTGCTTTCACAATCCTAATGCTAAAATTTCACCTAAAGCTGCATTTACAGTACAATTCTGATACTCAAGTCACATCCAGAGCAGCAGTCACAATTCTAATAATCAGTCACATCCAGAGAAGCATTCACAATTCTAATCCTCCAGTCACACCTGGAGCTGTATTTACAATTAGGGTATGTTCACACGCAGTGTTTTCAGACGTAATTCTGGCGATTTATGCCTCGAATTACGCCTGAAAAAATGCCCCTAATACGCCTACAAACATCTGTCCATTGCTTTCAATGGTCTTTACGATGTTCTGTTCCCACGAGGTGTAATTTTACGTGTCGCTGTCAAAATACGGCGCGTAAAAAGACGCCCGCGAAACTGAAGTACAGGACAATTCTTGGGACGTTTTTGGAGCCGTTTTTCATTGACCCCATTGAAAAACAGCTCCAATAACGGCCGTAAAATACGCAGCGAAAAACGTAAGTTGTTAAAAAACGTCTGAAACTCAGGAGCTGTTTACACCTGAAGACAGTTCCGTAATTTCAGACGTTTTTGGTCACGGCGTGTGAACATACCCTTAGGAGGAACAATCTACAAGGGCAAGTAGAATTTTTGGGAAACAGATTTTTATTTTGACCCCCTACCTCAGCGTTCTCCGGTTGCGTCTCTCAGCTGTTGAGGATGGTGGTTGCAGTAGTCCCAACACCACGTCTGTGACGCTGTCGTCACTTTTTGTTTCTGAGCAGCCGGAGTTGCTCTAATAACTGTGTGGCTTCCATTAGGTGAGAGTACACGGCCCCAGTCACTACAGTAAAGCCCCTCGCTCCCGGGTCAGGTCCTCTTCATTTCTGTGGACCCTGAGGACCCGATCCAGAAGCGAGGCGGGTAGATAAATATGTGGGGTCTGAATTTATTTTGGAGTCTAATCTGAGGCGTAAATACATTTTTGGGTCTGGAATTTACTGCGGCAAAAAAAAAAGTGCCCAAAAAAGGGCACATTAGAAAGTGAACTTTTGCACCAGGGCCCACGATTCTTTAGCTTTGCCTCAGTTTGGTAAACCACAACTCCCAACAAGCCCACATGCTGGGAGTTGTAATTTCTCAACAGCTGGAGAGCCACAGTTTTCCGACCGGTGCCCTACAAAAAGAATATCAAAAAGAGGGGTGACCCAAAAATAAAATGTGGGTGGATGGTTCCGTGTAGATAACGGGTGTGTGACCCTGATCTGTGATCTTCCCGGAGAATATTGTATTAAACTGGAGCAATGTGAATGTTCATAAAATGTGGGGACGCGGCCGATTCTATTACGTCGTCTTCAGGTTGTAAAACGTATTTTGTGCCTTTTTATTGCTCATTTTCTGCAGATCTTTTGTGCAAAATTTGACGGCTTAATAGACGTTCCCCGATCCCATCTGGCAGGATCATTTCCAATTTATTAAAAGTTAAATCCGGTTTCTCAGAAAACACGTATAAGGCCGAACATAAAAGCAAGTGCCAATAATGGAGCCCCCCCCCAGGCCCTCTATGGCCAGGCACAGGGCACGGCGGGCATGGATCTGCTCCGGGACTGACTGGAGTATAATATTAGATAATCTTTTTTTTTTTGTAAAAGGTCGATGCTGATTGACTAGAATCAGCCAATCAATGGGCCCCGTCCAGATTAGATAAAACAGACATTGCACCTCATGGGTCCTGCCCATTGGAAAAAAGTTAAAGGGCAAATATAATCAGAAAATGAAGCTGAATTATATCCGGTTCTTGTCATACGTATTTTTTTTTAAACGTTTTTGGTGTTTTTTTATTATTTTGTTTGTTACTATCCACAACAAACAACAAATCTTGAAATATTGCAGTTCTCTAACTTGCCACTAGATCACACTATAAGCGGACACTACCTATTTTCTGCATCTCACTTGTCAGCTTTGCTGTATAGGTTGGGACAGAATAGAACAGAGATATCTCAATATCATTAGGGGGGTTAATGACAGCTGTATTGTACTGCCGGAAGGTACAACACTGTACACACAGATAACACACTGTACGCAGCTCCCCTGTCACTCCATGGTCTCTGGGGGAGGGGCTTTACTCCATTACGTCCTCCAGACTGTAGTAATGCATGACAATTGACTCCCATTCATTGCAGCTGCCATAAAGCACACGGTCCTTGCTGCACTGCACTATGTTTTTTATAGTCAGAAAATATATAAATCCACATACAATAATTTAAGTCCCAATTCCTTCTTCTCTAATTTATTGCCCCCCCCCCCCCACCTCCTTTGATTCTATTTTCAGGTAAGAACTTGTTTTCTCTTGTAATTTAACCGATACTGGTTGCGGCTGAGGAATACAGCTGGAGTGGTTCAGTGCTGGGGTCAAGGGCCCCTTTAGCTTTTACATCAACGTGTCCTTCAAAGCTAATGTGCCACGTGCGCTGCGCTCCACAATGCTTAGAAGCTCCAGCGGCTCCGAAACAAGAGCTCAGACTCCTACTCTGGATCTTCTCGTATTGATCTACCACTAATGGAAACACTGCCGCTCCGTCTACCCCTCCATGATCATATACAGGACGGGGGGCTCTGTGATCCTAGAGTCTAATGCTCTATCCCCAGAAAATATGTCTCCCCAGCATTTAACTCCGGGCTGGGCTTTAATCTTCCCTCCATATATTGATTGTAAAGGAGGAACCTCGACTGCGATCTCACCTGTCACCGGGGAGATAGAGACAGAATAGAAGGTAGGAGAGAACAAAGATACTTTAAATCCCAGGAAACCCAACCTAGACAGCTAGACATCCCGGGAAACCCAACCTAGACAGCTAGACATCCCGGGAAACCCAACCTAGACAGCTAGACATCCCGGGAAACCCAACCTAGACAGCTAGACATCCCGGGAAACCCAACCTAGACAGCTAGACATCCCGGGAAACCCAACCTAGACAGCTAGACATCCCGGGAAACCCAACCTAGACAGCTAGACATCCCGGGAAACCCAACCTAGACAGCTAGACATCCCGGGAAACCCAACCTAGACAGCTAGACATCCTAGGAAACCCAACCTAGACAGCTAGACATCCTAGGAAACCCAACCTAGACAGCTAAACATCCCGGGAAACCCAATCTAGACAGCTAGACATCCTAGGAAACCCAACCTAGACAGCTAAACATCCTAGAAAACCCAACCTAGACAGCTAGACATCCTAGGAAACCCAACCTAGACAGCTAGACATCCCGGGAAACCCAACCTAGACAGCTAGACATCCTAGGAAACCCAACCTAGACAGCTAGACATCCCAGGAAACCCAACCTAGACAGCTAGACATCCTAGGAAACCCAACCTAGACAGCTAGACATCCTAGGAAACCCAACCTAGACAGCTAGACATCCTAGGAAACCCAACCTAGACAGCTAGACATCCCGGGAAACCCAACCTAGACAGCTAGACATCCCGGGAAACCCAACCTAGACAGCTAGACATCCTAGGAAACCCAACCTAGACAGCTAGACATCCCGGGAAACCCAATCTAGACAGCTAGACATCCCGGGAAACCCAACCTAGACAGCTAGACATCCTAGGAAACCCAAGCTAGACATCCCAGGAAACCCAACCTAGACAGCTAGACATCCCGGGAAACCCAACCTAGACAGCTAGACATCCCAGGAAACCCAACCTAGACAGCTAGACATCCCAGGAAACCAAACCTGGACAATTAGACATCCCAGGAAACCAAACCTATACAGCTAAACATCCTGGGAAACCCAACCTAGACAGCTAGACATCCCAGGAAACCAAACCTGGACAGCTAGACATCCCGGGAAACCCAACCTAGACAGCTAAACATCCCGGGAAACCCAATCTAGACAGCTAGACATCCCAGGAAACCCAATCTAGACAGCTAGACATCCCGGGAAACCCAATCTAGACAGCTAGACATCCCAGGAAACCAAACCTAGACAGCTAGACATCCCGGGAAACCCAATCTAGACAGCTATACATCCTGAGAAACCCAATCTAGACAGCTAGACATCCTGGGAAACCCAACCTAGACAGCTAGACATTGGGAGAATCAAAACTTAGAGAGCAAGACATCCCAGGAAACCCAACATAAACAGCAAGATATCTCAATAAATCCAACCTAGATAGCAAGACATCCCGAGGAACCAAACCTAGACAGCTAGACAATCCTTGAAACCTAACTGGATAGCTAGACATCCTGGGAAACCCAACCTAGATAGCAAGACATCTTGACAAACCTTACCTAGACATCCCGGTAAACCCAACCTAGAAAGCTAGACATCCCTGGAATCCCAATCTAGACAGCTAAAGATTCTGAGAAGCCTCTTAGATAGAAAGATATCCTGAGGAACCTAACCTAGACAGCTGGACATCCTGTGAAACTCAACATAGACAGCTAAACCTCCTCAGAAACCCAACATAGATAGGAAGACACCCCAGGAAACCAAATATAAACAGTTAGGCATCCCAAGAAACCCAACCTACAGTAGATATCGACATTTCGAATAACCTAACCTAGACAGTTAGACATCCCTGGAAACCCAACCTAGATAACAAGACACCCCGGGAAATCCAAGCTAGACAGCTAGACATCCGAGAAACCTAGAAAGCAAGACCTTCCAGAAACCCCAACCTTGACAGCAAGACATCCTGGGCATCCCAACCTAGCCCGCAAAAAATGAATAGTTAGTTAAGAGGACATCTAGATTCTGCCACATCCAAGATCTAAAGGGGTTGTAGAAAACCCATTCTCATACACCCTGCCGGGGAACTCTGACTTAATAGCATTTGGTCCACTGTTCAGAATCCTCATCTCTCGGTCAGAGTGTAGAGCGGTTACATAGAGCGTCTCTCTCTCCCTGGAGGACCTGTCCTGAATGGACATTGTGTAATTCTTTATTTCCCCTGTGGTGTCGCTGCAGAGAACACTTACTACCAGTTTTCTCTGCAGATTTCAGCTGATCGCTGGGGGTCCCAGCAGGGGAAGCTTTGTGATCTGCTTATTGACAAGAGACCTTCTAACAAGTAGGGATTGTCCTCTAACCTTGCTTGGATTGGTGTAATTTGTTTATAAAGCTTTATGATAAATCCTATAGATGATCCAATGGGAACTATAATGGTCATCCTCCATCACTTTGACCATCCTCCCTATTAAACAAACCCTTTTCCATATTTCCTATTGGAACGTATGTATATCCCAGAAGGAATAGGACCCTCTCTAAAAACAAGAGTCTGGGGCTGATAAGTAAGGGCCTGTTCACATCACCATTCATTTCCGTTCCGGGGTTCCGTCGGAGGGTTCCGTCGGGTGAACCCCGCAACGGAAAGTGAAACTGACAGCACAGCTTCCGTTTCAGTCACCATTGATCTCAATTGTGACGGAAACATCGCTAATGCTTTCCGTTCATCACCATTCCGGCTGGTTTCCGGTTTTCCGACGGAATCAATAGTGGAGTCGACTCTTTGCGATGGTAAATTTAGAAAATAATTGCTTGCAACAGTAAGTTGTTAAGGCGGCGGCGGTCTGAGTGAGGTCGGTGCGTCCCGGGGGTGGACCAGTCCAGTCATCCAACCTGAGTCACCTGAACTCGCGTTAGGTCAGGTTACTCAGGTCACATGACTGGACAGGTCCACTCTAGGGCCGGCACGCACCAACCTCACTGAGTGAGGTCGGCCCAGACCAAATGATCTTAGCCGGCGTTCACCATCCCTGGTCTACAGCGTTGGCTACAGGGACTGTGTGACCAGTCAGAGCTCCCCCCAGTGATCTTCCAGCTGATCTACGGGGGTTCCAGGATCCGGACCCTGAGACATCAGCTGAGCGGCTGTCCTCAAAGCAGAGAACTATCTTGATTTTAAAATGATTGTTATGGGGTCGATATTTCATATTAAATACAGGCGGGCAGAGTTATTGGCAGGGCCGATGTCTGGGTAGATGCTGGTGCCCATTGGCCTTCAGTGAAGCGGGATAATTTGGGCAAGAATGATGTCCACTTGTAACCTGAGAGTGGGATAGACAGGGGGCCACTACGATAGTCACTCCAGGGCCCACACAGGATTGGAGCTGGCCCCGGTTATTGGGCTCAATGGTCGTATGATGCTTTCCCATGATGCATTGCATTGCCGAGGCTTAGAGGACTCTGTTCCCGCTCGCTGAGCCTTGGTCGCATCTTCTCATCACTATTTTGCTGCTTTCTTACATGAAGTGCTCAGTAACAGGGAAGATGAGCGTCTCGGCCTCCGAGGGCAGGAACGTTCCGCTTGGATCGCGCTTCGCCTCCGGTTTGTTCGGCTTCGGTGGAGGACGATACAATGTGTTTAGACATCAATCATGTATTGAACCTGTTATTCCGTCACGTTCTCAGATCATTGTGATCATGCCGCTGATCAGTGGGGTCAGGTACGGCTGCTCTCCCTGAAGGGCTCGGAGAACTTTCTCTCCTCCTTTGGTCGGCGTTTTCACTTCAGGCTTAGTGATGACCCGTTATGGGGCGAGCGGATGTCTGAAGCCTTTGCTGCATGTTATTACTGACTCGGATTTGTTTCTTGTTAAGGTTTTATCTGTTGCAGGAAACTTCTTGTTATATTCCCTATCAGGACATCCTTTATTTGAATGGGGATGAGTTGTAATACCAGGCACAGCCTATGGGCAGGAGTGGCGCTGTTTCTGGAAAGATCAGTCCGTGGTTCCTTCCGTGTATGGACATATGAAGTCATCCATCTCTGCTTCCACCACAGCATGTCAGTGGAGTTGAGTTGAGGTCTTAGTTTCTCGTGTCACTGGGATGTCATTTCTTGAGGGTTTCCCTCCGGTGGGTTGTGACCATTGACTTTCCAGATGTCTTTGACTTACCCCAGTATTCTCATTAGTCTCACAGTAAACATGGCCGGGGACAACGTTCTACCCCGCCGGAGGTCGGGCGCCACTGATCGTAATGTTATAAGGATGTAACCCCCTGATGGATCCCCTTAGTAGAGAGAAGGAAAAGGTCACGGCTCTCATTTACTGGATATGATGGGAGTTACAGTACATATGAGTCCCAGAACCCATCATTCTGAACAGTGGTGGGGGGCTCAGCTGCCGAACCCCCAAATCAGGCATGATGATGTGATGACATGAGACGTGTGATTGGTGATAAGACGTGTGATTGGTGACGTGTGATTGGTGATTGGTGACGTGTGATTGGTGACGTGTGATTGGTGATTGGTGACGTGTGATTGGTGATTGGTGACGTGTGATTGGTGACGTGTGATTGGTGACGTGTGATTGGTGACGTGTGATTGGTGATTGGTGACGTGTGATTGGTGACGTGTGATTGGTGATTGGTGACGTGTCATTGGTGATTGGTGACGTGTGACTAGTGATTGGTGACATGTGATGGGTGCCGTGTGACTGGTGATTGGTGACGTGTGATTGGTGATTGGTGACGTGTGATTGGTGACGTGTGATTTGTGACGTGTGATTGGTGATTGGTGACGTGTCATTGGTGATTGGTGACGTGTGATTGGTGACATGTGATTGGTGATTGATGACGTGTGATTGGTGATTGGTGATGTGTGATTGGTGCCGTGTGATTGGTACTTGGTGACGTGTGATTGGTGACGTGTGATTTGTGGCGTGTGATTGGTGACGTGTGATTGGTGATTGGTGACATGTGATTGGTGATTGATGACATGTGATATGTGATTGGTGACATGTGATTGGTGACATGTGATTGGTGATTAGTGACGTGTGATTGGTGATTGGTGACGTTTGATTGGTGATTGGTGACGTGTGATAGGTGATTGGTGACGTGTGATTGGTGACGTGTGATTGGTGATTGGTGACGTGTGATTGGTGACGTATGATTGGTGATTAGTGACGTGTGATTGGTGACGTGTGATTGGTGATTAGTGACGTGTGATTGGTGACGTGTGATTGGTGATTGGTGACGTGTGATTGGTGATTGGTGACGTGTGATTGGTGACGTGTGATTGGTGATTGGTGACGTGTGATTGGTGATTGGTGACGTGTGATTGGTGATTGGTGACGTGTGATTGGTGACGTGTGATTGGTGATTGGTGACGTGTGATTGGTGATTGGTGACATGTGATTGGTGATTGATGATGTGTCGTAGTCCTTTGGGTCATTGCGGTAGATAAGTCTTATGATTTCCACGTTGCTCCATCCCGAGAAATAATCACGTCACAATCTTCATCTGAGCCCCAGAAACGTCTCGAGTGGTCACATGATGAAGCCGCGTCCCCGTCCTGACAGAGGAGCGCCTTCTCCGCCACGTCTTACTTTAGTCGCCGCTCTGAACTTTCTCCTCATTACTGTCCATGAGGACAACGCCCCGGGGTGACTGCGCCCCGACTTCTCATCTCTGCCCATCAGATAGTTCTAAACATCGAGCTTCACCTTCAGATAAAGGTCAAAATGATTAACAAATCCCCAGATGAAGACCATGAAAATGAAGTCACCAAGTAGAGGACCCCACCCCGGATATTATTCATGGCAGGATTTAAAGAGACAGGCGATGATGAGGCGGAGGGGGGGGGGGGGGTTTACTTCTTCTCTTTCTTTCTCATGCTGACAAAATGTGAAAATAATAAAAGACGTAGAGACCTGACTGTCCCATCTATATCCTGCAGATTATTACACCACTGACCTCTGCAGAACATTGCTCCTCTACCTCCTCACAGATACATAGTGATATATCCTGCAGATTATTACACCACTGACCTCTCTGCAGAACATCGCTCCTCTACCTCCTGACAGGTACATAGTGATATATCCTGCAGATTATTACACCACTGACCTCTCTACAGATCTGCAGAACATTGCTCCTCTACCTCCTGACAGATACATAGTGATATATCCTGCAGATTATTACACCCCTGACCTCTCTGCAGAACATTGCTCCTCTACCTCCTGACAGATACATAGTGATATATCCTGCAGATTATTACACCCCTGACCTCTCTACAGATCTGCAGAACATCGCTCCTCTACCTCCTGACAGGTACATAGTGATATATCCTGCAGATTATTACACCCCTGACCTCTCTAAAGATCTGCAGAACATTGCTCCTCTACCTCCTGACAGATACATAGTGATATATCCTGCAGATTATTACACCACTGACCTCTCTACAGATCTGCAGAACATTGCTCCTCTACCTCCTGACAGATACATAGTGATATATCCTGCAGATTATTACACCACTGACCTCTCTACAGATCTGCAGAACATTGCTCCTCCACCTCCTGACAGATACATAGTGATATATCCTGCAGATTATTACACCCCTGACCTCTCTGCAGAACATCGCTCCTCTACCTCCTGACAGATACATAGTGATATATCCTGCAGATTATTACATCACTGACCTCTCTACAGATCTGCAGAACATTGCTCCTCCACCTCCTGACAGATACATAGTGATATATCCTGCAGATTATTACACCACTGTCCTCTCTACAGATCTGCAGAACATCGCTCCTCTACCTCCTGACAGATACATAGTGATATATCCTGCAGATTATTACACCACTAACCTCTCTACAGATCTGCATAACATTGCTCCTCTACCTCCTGACAGATACATAGTGATATATCCTGCAGATTATTACACCACTGACCTCTCTACAGATCTGCAGAACATTGCTCCTCTACCTCCTGACAGATACATAGTGATATATCCTGCAGATTATTACACCCCTGACCTCTCTACAGATCTGCAGAACATTGCTCCTCTACCTCCTGACAGATACATAGTGATATATCCTGCAGATTATTACACCCCTGACCTCTCTACAGATCTGCAGAACATCGCTCCTCCACCTCCTGACAGATACATAGTGATATATCCTGCAGATTATTACACCACTGACCTCTCTACAGATCTGCAGAACATTGCTCCTCCACCTCCTGACAGATACATAGTGATATATCCTGCAGATTATTACACCACTGACCTCTCTACAGATCTGCAGAACATTGCTCCTCCACCTCCTGACAGATACATAGTGATATATCCTGCAGATTATTACACCACTGACCTCTCTACAGATCTGCAGAACATCGCTCCTCTACCTCCTGACAGGTACATAGTGATATATCCTGCAGATTATTACACCACTGACCTCTCTGCAGAACATCGCTCCTCTACCTCTTGACAGGTACATAGTGATATATCCTGCAGATTATTACACCACTGACCTCTCTACAGATCTGCAGAACATTGCTCCTCTACGTCCTGACAGATACATAGTGATATATCCTGCAGATTATTACACCACTGTCCTCTCTAGAGATCTGCAGAACATTGCTCCTCTACCTCCTGACAGATACATAGTGATATATCCTGCAGATTATTACACCACTGACCTCTCTACAGATCTGCAGAACATCGCTCCTCTACCTCCTGACAGATACATAGTGATATATCCTGCAGATTATTACACCACTGACCTCTCTACAGATCTGCAGAACATCGCTCCTCTACCTCCTGACAGACATATAGTGATATATCCTGCAGATTATTACACCACTGACCTCTCTACAGATCTGCAGAACATTGCTCCTCTACCTCCTGACAGATACATAGTGATATATCCTGCAGATTATTACACCACTGTCCTCTCTACAGATCTGCAGAACATTGCTCCTCTACCTCCTGACAGATACATAGTGATATATCCTGCAGATTATTACACCACTGACCTCTCTACAGATCTGCAGAACATTGCTCCTCTACCTCCTGACAGATACATAGTGATATATCCTGCAGATTATTACACCACTGACCTCCTCTACAGATCTGCAGAACATTGCTCCTCTACCTCCTGACAGATACATAGTGATATATCCTGCAGATTATTACACCACTGACCTCTCTACAGATCTGCAGAACATTGCTCCTCTACCTCCTGACAGATACATAGTGATATATCCTGCAGATTATTACACCACTGACCTCTCCACAGATCTGCAGAACATCACTCCTCCACCTCCTGACAGATACATAGTGATATATCCTGCAGATTATTACACCACTGACCTCTCTACAGATCTGCAGAACATTGCTCCTCTACCTCCTGACAGATACATAGTGATATATCCTGCAGATTATTACACCACTGACCTCTCTACAGATCTGCAGAACATTGCTCCTCCACCTCCTGACAGATACATAGTGATATATCCTGCAGATTATTACACCACTGACCTCTCTACAGATCTGCAGAACATTGCTCCTCTACCTCCTGACAGATACATAGTGATATATCCTGCAGATTATTACACCACTGTCCTCTCTACAGATCTGCAGAACATTGCTCCTCTACCTCCTGACAGATACATAGTGATATATCCTGCAGATTATTACACCCCTGACCTCTCTACAGATCTGCAGAACATTGCTCCTCTACCTCCTGACAGATACATAGTGATATATCCTGCAGATTATTACACCCCTGACCTCTCTACAGATCTGCAGAACATCGCTCCTCCACCTCCTGACAGATACATAGTGATATATCCTGCAGATTATTACACCACTGACCTCTCTACAGATCTGCAGAACATTGCTCCTCCACCTCCTGACAGATACATAGTGATATATCCTGCAGATTATTACACCACTGACCTCTCTACAGATCTGCAGAACATTGCTCCTCCACCTCCTGACAGATACATAGTGATATATCCTGCAGATTATTACACCACTGACCTCTCTACAGATCTGCAGAACATCGCTCCTCTACCTCCTGACAGGTACATAGTGATATATCCTGCAGATTATTACACCACTGACCTCTCTGCAGAACATCGCTCCTCTACCTCTTGACAGGTACATAGTGATATATCCTGCAGATTATTACACCACTGACCTCTCTACAGATCTGCAGAACATTGCTCCTCTACGTCCTGACAGATACATAGTGATATATCCTGCAGATTATTACACCACTGTCCTCTCTAGAGATCTGCAGAACATTGCTCCTCTACCTCCTGACAGATACATAGTGATATATCCTGCAGATTATTACACCACTGACCTCTCTACAGATCTGCAGAACATCGCTCCTCTACCTCCTGACAGATACATAGTGATATATCCTGCAGATTATTACACCACTGACCTCTCTACAGATCTGCAGAACATCGCTCCTCTACCTCCTGACAGACATATAGTGATATATCCTGCAGATTATTACACCACTGACCTCTCTACAGATCTGCAGAACATTGCTCCTCTACCTCCTGACAGATACATAGTGATATATCCTGCAGATTATTACACCACTGTCCTCTCTACAGATCTGCAGAACATTGCTCCTCTACCTCCTGACAGATACATAGTGATATATCCTGCAGATTATTACACCACTGACCTCTCTACAGATCTGCAGAACATTGCTCCTCTACCTCCTGACAGATACATAGTGATATATCCTGCAGATTATTACACCACTGACCTCCTCTACAGATCTGCAGAACATTGCTCCTCTACCTCCTGACAGATACATAGTGATATATCCTGCAGATTATTACACCACTGACCTCTCTACAGATCTGCAGAACATTGCTCCTCTACCTCCTTTGACAGATACATAGTGATATATCCTGCAGATTATTACACCACTGACCTCTCCACAGATCTGCAGAACATCACTCCTCCACCTCCTGACAGATACATAGTGATATATCCTGCAGATTATTACACCACTGACCTCTCTACAGATCTGCAGAACATTGCTCCTCTACCTCCTGACAGATACATAGTGATATATCCTGCAGATTATTACACCACTGACCTCTCTACAGATCTGCAGAACATTGCTCCTCCACCTCCTGACAGATACATAGTGATATATCCTGCAGATTATTACACCACTGACCTCTCTACAGATCTGCAGAACATTGCTCCTCTACCTCCTGACAGATACATAGTGATATATCCTGCAGATTATTACACCACTGACCTCTCTACAGATCTGCAGAACATCGCTCCTCCACCTCCTGACAGATACACAGTGATATATCCTGCAGATTATTACACCACTGTCCTCTCTACAGATCTGCAGAACATTGCTCCTCTACCTCCTGACAGATACATAGTGATATATCCTGCAGATTATTACACCACTGACCTCTCTACAGATCTGCAGAACATTGCTCCTCTACCTCCTGACAGATACATAGTGATGTATTCTGCAGATTATTACACCACTGACCTCTCTACAGATCTGCAAAACATTGCTCCTCTACCTCCTGACAGATACATAGTGATATATCCTGCAGATTATTACACCACTGTCCTCTCTACAGATCTGCAGAACATTGCTCCTCTACCTCCTGACAGATACATAGTGATATATCCTGCAGATTATTACACCACTGACCTCTCTACAGATCTGCAGAACATTGCTCCTCTACCTCCTGACAGATACATAGTGATGTATTCTGCAGATTATTACACCACTGACCTCTCTACAGATCTGCAGAACATTGCTCCTCTACCTCCTGACAGATACATAGTGATATATCCTGCAGATTATTACACCACTGACCTCTCTGCAGATCTGCAGAACATCGCTCCTCTACCTCCTGACAGATACATAGTGATATATCCTGCAGATTATTACACCACTGACCTCTAGTGATCTGCAGAACATTGCTCCTCTACCTCCTGCCAGATACATAGTGATATATCCTGCAGATTATTACACCACTGACCTCTCTACAGATCTGCAGAACATTGCTCCTCTACCTCCTGACACATACATAGTGATATATCCTGCAGATTATTACACCACTGACCTCTACAGATCTGCAGAACATCGCTCCTCCACCTCCTGACAGATACATAGTGATATATCCTGCAGATTATTACACCACTGACCTCTCTACAGATCTGCAGAACATTGCTCCTCCACCTCCTGACAGATACATAGTGATATATCCTGCAGATTATTACACCACTGACCTCTCTACAGATCTGCAGAACATTGCTCCTCTACCTCCTGACAGATACATAGTGATATATCCTGCAGATTATTACACCACAGACCTCTCTACAGATCTGCAGAACATTGCTCCTCTACCTCCTGACAGATACATAGTGATATATCCTGCAGATTATTACACCACTGACCTCTCTGCAGAACATTGCTCCTCTACCTCCTGACAGATACATAGTGATATATCCTGCAGACTATTACACCACTGACCTCTCTACAGATCTGCAGAACATTGCTCCTCTACCTCCTGACAGATACATAGTGATATATCCTGCAGATTATTACACCACTGACCTCTCTACAGATCTGCAGAACATTGCTCCTCCACCTCCTGACAGATACATAGTGATATATCCTGCAGATTATTACACCACTGACCTCTCTACAGATCTGCAGAACATTGCTCCTCTACCTCCTGACAGATACATAGTGATATATCCTGCAGATTATTACACCACTGACCTCCTCTACAGATCTGCAGAACATTGCTCCTCTACCTCCTGACAGATACATAGTGATATATCCTGCAGATTATGACACCTCTGACCTCTCTACAGATCTGCAGAACATCGCTCCTCCACCTCCTGACAGATACATAGTGATATATCCTGCAGATTATTACACCACTGTCCTCTCTACAGATCTGCAGAACATTGCTCCTCTACCTCCTGACAGATACATAGTGATATATCCTGCAGACTATTACACCACTGACCTCTCTACAGATCTGCAGAACATCGCTCCTCTACCTCCTGACAGATACATAGTGATATATCCTGCAGACTATTACACCACTGACCTCTCTACAGATCTGCAGAACATTGCTCCTCTACCTCCTGACAGATACATAGTGATATATCCTGCAGATTATTACACCACTGACCTCTCTACAGATCTGCAGAACATTGCTCCTCCACCTCCTGACAGATACATAGTGATATATCCTGCAGATTATTACACCACTGACCTCTCTACAGATCTGCAGAACATCGCTCCTCTACCTCCTGACAGATACATAGTGATATATCCTGCAGATTATTACACCACTGACCTCTCTACAGATCTGCAGAACATTGCTCCTCCACCTCCTGACAGATACATAGTGATATATCCTGCAGATTATTACACCACTGACCTCTCTACAGATCTGCAGAACATTGCTCTGCTCCCTCTCTTTTCATAAGTCATTCTATAGAGTAATACATTCCAATCTCTTTAACTTGTATTATTAGTTTCTTGGCTGTAACATCGTGTCTCATACTCCAATCACACCCAGAGCTGCAGTCACAATTCTGCTGACGTCTTGTTATCTTTTATACTGCACTTTATATCTCTCTGCTGCCCCCTGCTGGCAGGGTATATATACAGTACAGAGCATGTTCTGCTGTATTGCATTGTGGGAGATGTAGTGTTTATGTTGAGTTCTTTGATATAACACAATCTCCATCTCCTTGTACGGCCCTCGGAATAAAACCTGAGGGGTTAATATCTTATAATATCTAAATGTGTAAATAAGAGCGGCGTGAATGGTGTGCGGAGGATTCCCCCGGCGCCCGCCCCTGACACTCCGCCGCCATCATTGATGCCGGGTAATACTCTGCTACTGTTTGTGATTCGCATGACCACTGAATAATATACGAGGCCGGAGAACAACGCAGCGCAGACCCCCCGGGGGCCGCCAGATATTGACTTCCTGTTAGTCAAAGAAGAAATGGACGTTGAGCTGCCGGCAATAATATTCAGCGGACGTCCTCGGAGGACAACTGCGCAGCCGTAAATGGCCGGCGCGGGGGAGAGAACTCAATCACATGCACTAACGATGCTAATAACGGCAGGTGATGTAAGAAGAAGCGTGTCCGTCATCACCTGCGCGCTGCCGGGGGCACTATATGCAAATGAGCTCAACCAGGCGTGAAAACCGATCACCTGCACCCCACGCGCCAGGCTCCGTTCACATTAGCGTTCTCTCACTATCGTCACCACTTCCGGTATTTTTGATGGTAAGAACAGAGTAGTCTCCAGCGCCAAAAATACCGAAACCCGAGAAAAACCTGAGCGACGCCATCATGAGTCAACGGGATCCGTCAGGATTGGAAGGGATCTGTTGGGAAATGGATCTGGTATAGCGGCCATGGCTTCTCACCGTCACATGACTGCCCGCACTCCATTCACTTCTGTTATAAATTAAACCAATTTGCGCAGGTCTCCCGTGTTTCAGATGAATTGATTCGCTGTCCTACTGTGACCGCGTCCATCACACGACCGTCACGTGACTTCCAAGCGAAATATTCGCAAAACAGGAGCCGCCATAAAATCCATCAATATTTACATAAACGCTGCGGTTTGTGCTGCAAAAAATCGCAGCGGAAAAAACAAACATCATGTGACCCGAGTCATGTGACATTATCGCATCAGGCATCACATGACCTACAATGTCGCCCAATCCCCGTCCGAAGAATAGACGTAGTGGAGCCGCCTTCATTGTGTGAAGAGATACAATGTAGATTCCTTCCTATGTGCCCCATTAGGGTGTATGGAGGTAATATATGGGGGTCTTCATTCCGCGCCCCCTCTATCAGGGTACTCAGCACCTCCATACTATGAAGAAGGTCAATACATTACAATGTAAAGCCTCAGTCCCTGAGTAATAACAGATGATCTAAGGGGGACCCCACCATCAGATGGAAATGGGGGGACTTCTAACTAAAATCTGCCCGCACCCTCAACCATATGCGCTACAGGTCATCTTCAGTCCTAACTTCCTTGGGAAAGGGTTGATACCTATGACAGATTGATGGCGCTGTCCAAGGTGGTGACCGCTGTCCTGTAGTGACAGCAACAAATGCAGAGCTGAGATTGTCATGGTGCATAATAATTAATATGTTATCTGTGGTGTTACATAGGACTGCAGGTTTCATCTACTACATTATCTGTACTCAGAGAGTTATCACTGTGTTATCTGTGCTGTTACATAGGACTGCAGGTAACATCTACTACATTATCTGTACACAGAGAGTTATCACTGTGTTATCTGTGGTGTTACATAGGACTGCAGGTAACACTACTACATTATCTGTACTCAGAGAGTTATCACTGTGTTATCTGTAGTGTTACATAGGACTGCAGGTGACACTACTACATTATCTGTACTCAGAGAGTTATCACTGTGTTATCTGTGGTGTTACATAGGACTGCAGGTAACACTACTACATTATCTGTACTCAGAGTTATCACTGTGTTATCTGTGGTGTTACATAGGACTGCAGGTAACACTACTACATTATCTGTACTCAGAGAGTTATCACTGTGTTATCTGTGGTGTTACATAGGACTGCAGGTAACATCTACTACATTATCTGTACTCAGAGAGTTATCACTGTGTTATCTGTGGTGTTACATAGGACTGCAGGTAACATCTACTACATTATCTGTACTCAGAGAGTTATCACTGTGTTATCTGTGGTGTTACATAGGACTGCAGGTAACATCTACTACATTATTTGTAGTCAGAGAGTTATCACTGTGTTATCTGTGGTGTTACATAGGACTGCAGGTAACATCTACTACATTATCTGTACTCAGAGAGTTATCACTGTGTTATCTGTGGTGTTACATAGGACTGCAGGTAACATCTACTACATTATCTGTACTCAGAGAGTTATCACTGTGTTATCTGTGGTGTTACATAGGACTGCAGGTAACATCTACTACATTATCTGTACTCAGAGTGTTATCACCGTGTTATCTGTAGTGTTACATAGGACTGCAGGTAACTCTACTACATTATCTGTTCTCAGAGAGTTATCACTGTGTTATCTGTGGTGTTACATAGGACTGCAGGTAACATCTACTACATTATCTGTACTCAGAGAGTTATCACTGTGTTATCTGTGGTGTTACATAGGACTGCAGGTAACATCTACTACATTATCTGTACTCAGAGAGTTATCACTGTGTTATCTGTGGTGTTACATAGGACTGCAGGTAACATCTACTACATTATCTGTACTCAGAGTGTTATCACCGTGTTATCTGTAGTGTTACATAGGACTGCAGGTAACTCTACTACATTATCTGTTCTCAGAGAGTTATCACTGTGTTATCTGTGGTGTTACATAGGACTGCAGGTAACACTACTACATTATCTGTAATCAGAGAGTTATCACTGTGTTGTCTGTGGTGTTACATAGGACTGCAGGTAACACTACTACATTATCTGTAATCAGAGAGTTATCACTGTGTTATCTGTGGTGTTACATAGGACTGCAGGTAACACTACTACATTATCTGTAATCAGAGAGTTATCACTGTGTTGTCTGTGGTGTTACATAGGACTGCAGGTAACCTCTACTACATTATCTGTACTCAGAGTTACCACTGTGTTATCTGTGGTGTTACATAGGACTGCAGGTGACATCTACTACATTATCTGTAATCAGAGAGTTATCACTGTGTTATCTGTGGTGTTACATAGGACTGCAGGTAACATCTACTACATTATCTGTACTCAGAGAGTTATCACTGTGTTATCTGTGGTGTTACATAGGACTGCAGGTAACATCTACTACATTATCTGTACACAGAGAGTTATCACTGTGTTATCTGTAGTGTTACATAGGACTGCAGGTGACACTAGTACATTATCTGTACTCAGAGAGTTATCTCTGTGTGTTATCTGTGGTGTTACATAGGACTGCAGGTAACATCTACTACATTATCTGTAATCAGAGAGTTATCACTGTTATCTGTGGTGTTACATAGGACTGCAGGTAACATCTACTACATTATCTGTACACAGAGAGTTATCACTGTGTTATCTGTAGTGTTACATAGGACTGCAGGTGACACTACTACATTATCTGTACTCAGAGAGTTATCTCTGTGTGTTATCTGTGGTGTTACATAGGACTGCAGGTAACATCTACTACATTATCTGTAATCAGAGAGTTATCACTGTGTTATCTGTGGTGTTACATAGGACTACAGGTAACATCTACTACATTATCTGTACTCAGAGAGTTATCACTGTGTTATCTGTGGTGTTACATAGGACTGCAGGTAATGTATACTACATTATCTGTACTCAGAGAGTTATCACTGTGTTATCTGTGGTGTTACATAGGACTGCAGGTAACATCTACTACATTATCTGTAATCAGAGAGTTATTACTGTGTTATCTGTGGTGCTACATAGGACTGCAGATAACATCTACTACATTATCTGTACTCAGAGAGTTATCACTGTGTTATCTGTGGTGTTACATAGGACTGCAGGTAACATCTACTACATTATATGTACTCAGAGAGTTATCACTGTGCTATCTGTGGTGTTACATAGGACTGCAGGTAACATCTACTACATTATCTGTACTCAGAGAGTTATCACTGTGTTATCTGTGGTGTTACATAGGACTGCAGGTAACATCTACTACATTATCTGTACACAGAGAGTTATCACTGTGTTATCTGTAGTGTTACATAGGACTGCAGGTGACACTACTACATTATCTGTACTCAGAGAGTTATCTCTGTGTGTTATCTGTGGTGTTACATAGGACTGCAGGTAACATCTACTACATTATCTGTAATCAGAGAGTTATCACTGTGTTATCTGTGGTGTTACATAGGACTGCAGGTAACATCTACTACATTATCTGTACTCAGAGAGTTATCACTGTGTTATCTGTGGTGTTACATAGGACTGCAGGTGACATATACTACATTATCTGTACTCAGAGAGTTATCATTGTGTGTTATCTGTGGTGTTACATAGGACTGCAGGTAACATCTACGACATTATCTGTACTCAGAGAGTTATCACTGTGTTATCTGTGGTGTTACATAGGACTGCAGGTAACACTACTACATTATCTGTACTCAGAGAGTTATCACTGTGTTATCTGTGCTGTTACATAGGACTGCAGGTGACATCTACT
The DNA here is from genome assembly GCF_050947455.1 of Rhinoderma darwinii. Taxonomy (NCBI): domain Eukaryota; kingdom Metazoa; phylum Chordata; class Amphibia; order Anura; family Rhinodermatidae; genus Rhinoderma; species Rhinoderma darwinii. The sequence goes on from NC_134690.1 coordinate 406,689,490, forward strand.
ACATTATCTGTAATCAGAGAGTTATCACTGTGTTATCTGTGGTGTTACATAGGACTGCAGGTGACATCTACTACATTATCTGTAATCAGAGAGTTATCATTGTGTGTTATCTGTGGTGTTACATAGGACTGCAGGTTACATCTACTACATTATCTGTACTCAGAGAGTTAGCACTGTGTTATCTGTGGTGTTACATAGGACTGCAGGTAACACTACTACATTATCTGTACTCAGAGAGATATCACTGTGTTATCTGTGGCTTTACATAGGACTGCAGGTGACACTACTACATTATCTGTACTCTGGGAGTTATCACTGTGTTATCTGTGGTGTTACATAGGACTGCAGGTGACATCTACTACATTATCTGTCCTCAGAGAGTTATCACCGTGTTATCTGTGGTGTTACATAGGACTGCAGGTAACATCTACTACATTATCTGTACTCAGAGAGTTATCACTGTGTTATCTGTGGTGTTACATAGGACTGCAGGTAACATCTACTACATTATCTGTACTCAGAGAGTTATCATTGTGTGTTATCTGTGGTGTTACATAGGACTGCAGGTAACATCTACTACATTATCTGTACTCAGAGAGTTATCACTGTGTTATCTGTGGTGTTACATAGGACTGCAGGTAACATCTACTACATTATCTGTAATCAGAGAGTTATCACTGTGTTATCTGTGGTGTTACATAGGACTACAGGTAACATCTACTACATTATCTGTACTCAGAGAGTTATCACTGGGTTATCTGTGGTGCTACATAGGACTGCACGTAACATCTGCTACATTATCTGTACTCAGAGAGTTATCACTGTGTTATCTGTGGTGTTACATAGGACTGCAGGTAACATCTACTACATTATCTGTACTCAGAGATTTATCACTGTGTTGTCTGTGGTGTTACATAGGACTGCAGGTAACATCTACTACATTATCTGTACTCAGAGAGTTATCTCTGTGTGTTATCTGTGGTGTTACATAGGACTGCAGGTAACATCTACTACATTATCTGTAATCAGAGAGTTATCACTGTGTTATCTGTGGTGTTACATAGGACTGCAGGTAACATCTACTACATTATCTGTACTCAGAGAGTTATCACTGTGTTATCTGTGGTGTTACATAGGACTGCAGGTGACATATACTACATTATCTGTACTCAGAGAGTTATCATTGTGTGTTATCTGTGGTGTTACATAGGACTGCAGGTAACATCTACGACATTATCTGTACTCAGAGAGTTATCACTGTGTTATCTGTGGTGTTACATAGGACTGCAGGTAACACTACTACATTATCTGTACTCAGAGAGTTATCACTGTGTTATCTGTGCTGTTACATAGGACTGCAGGTGACATCTACTACATTATCTGTAATCAGAGAGTTATCACTGTGTTATCTGTGGTGTTACATAGGACTGCAGGTGACATCTACTACATTATCTGTAATCAGAGAGTTATCATTGTGTGTTATCTGTGGTGTTACATAGGACTGCAGGTTACATCTACTACATTATCTGTACTCAGAGAGTTAGCACTGTGTTATCTGTGGTGTTACATAGGACTGCAGGTAACACTACTACATTATCTGTACTCAGAGAGATATCACTGTGTTATCTGTGGCTTTACATAGGACTGCAGGTGACACTACTACATTATCTGTACTCTGGGAGTTATCACTGTGTTATCTGTGGTCTTACATAGGACTGCAGGTGACATCTACTACATTATCTGTCCTCAGAGAGTTATCACCGTGTTATCTGTGGTGTTACATAGGACTGCAGGTAACATCTACTACATTATCTGTACTCAGAGAGTTATCACTGTGTTATCTGTGGTGTTACATAGGACTGCAGGTAACATCTACTACATTATCTGTACTCAGAGAGTTATCATTGTGTGTTATCTGTGGTGTTACATAGGACTGCAGGTAACATCTACTACATTATCTGTACTCAGAGAGTTATCACTGTGTTATCTGTGGTGTTACATAGGACTGCAGGTAACATCTACTACATTATCTGTAATCAGAGAGTTATCACTGTGTTATCTGTGGTGTTACATAGGACTACAGGTAACATCTACTACATTATCTGTACTCAGAGAGTTATCACTGGGTTATCTGTGGTGCTACATAGGACTGCACGTAACATCTGCTACATTATCTGTACTCAGAGAGTTATCACTGTGTTATCTGTGGTGTTACATAGGACTGCAGGTAACATCTACTACATTATCTGTACTCAGAGATTTATCACTGTGTTGTCTGTGGTGTTACATAGGACTGCAGGTAACATCTACTACATTATCTGTACTCAGAGAGTTATCACTGTGTTATCTGTGGTGTTACATAGGACTGCAGGTAACATCTACTACATTATCTGTACTCAGAGAGTTATCACTGTGTTGTCTGTGGTGTTACATAGGACTGCAGGTAACATCTACTACATTATCTGTACACAGAGAGTTATCACTGTGTTATCTGTAGTGTTACATAGGACTGCAGGTGACACTACTACATTATCTGTACTCAGAGAGTTATCTCTGTGTGTTATCTGTGGTGTTACATAGGACTGCAGGTAACATCTACTACATTACCTGTAATCAGAGAGTTATCACTGTGTTATCTGTGGTGTTACATAGGACTACAGGTAACATCTACTACATTATCTGTACTCAGAGAGTTATCACTGGGTTATCTGTGGTGCTACATAGGACTGCAGGTAACATCTACTACATTATCTGTACTCAGAGAGTTATCACTGTGTTGTCTGTGGTGTTACATAGGACTGCCGGTAACATCTACTACATTATCTGTACTTAGAGAGTTATCACTGTTATCTGTGGTGTTACATAGGACTGCAGGTAACACTACTACATTATCTGTACTCAGAGAGTTATCACTGTGTGTTATCTGTGGTGTTACATAGGACTGCAGGTAACACTACTACATTATCTGTACTCGGAGAGTTATCACTGTTATCTGTGGCTTTACATAGGACTGCAGGTAACATCTACTACATTATCTGTACTCAGAGAGTTATCACTGTGTTATCTGTGGTGTTACATAGGACTGCAGGTGACATCTACTACATTATCTGTACTCAGAGAGTTATCATTGTGTGTTATCTGTGGTGTTACATAGGACTGCAGGTAACATCTACTACATTATCTGTACTCAGAGAGTTATCACTGTGTTATCTGTGGTGTTACATAGGACTGCAGGTAACACTACTACATTATCTGTACTCAGAGAGTTATCACTGTGTTATCTGTGCTGTTACGTAGGACTGCAGGTGACATCTACTACATTATCTGTAATCAGAGAGTTATCACTGTGTTATCTGTGGTGTTACATAGGACTGCAGGTGACATCTACTACATTATCTGTAATCAGAGAGTTATCATTGTGTGTTATCTGTGGTGTTACATAGGACTGCAGGTTACATCTACTACATTATCTGTACTCAGAGAGTTAGCACTGTGTTATCTGTGGTGTTACATAGGACTGCAGGTAACACTACTACATTATCTGTACTCAGAGAGATATCACTGTGTTATCTGTGGCTTTACATAGGACTGCAGGTGACACTACTACATTATCTGTACTCTGGGAGTTATCACTGTGTTATCTGTGGTGTTACATAGGACTGCAGGTAACATCTACTACATTATCTGTACTCAGAGAGTTATCATTGTGTGTTATCTGTGGTGTTACATAGGACTGCAGGTAACATCTACTACATTATCTGTACTCAGAGAGTTATCACTGTGTTATCTGTGGTGTTACATAGGACTGCAGGTAACATCTACTACATTATCTGTACTCAGAGAGTTATCACTGTGTTATCTGTGGTGTTACACAGGACTGCAGGTAACATCTACTACATTATCTGTACTCAGAGAGTTATCACTGTGTTATCTGTGGTGTTACATAGGACTGCAGGTAACATCTACTACACTATCTGTACTCAGAGAGTTATCACTGTGTGTTATATGTGGTGTTACATAGGACTGCAGGTAACCTCTACTACATTATCTGTACTCAGAGAGTTATCACTGTGTTATCTGTGGTGTTACATAGGACTACAGGTAACATCTACTACATTATCTGTACTCAGAGCGTTATCACTGTGTTATCTGTGGTGTTACATAGGACTGCAGGTAATGTATACTACATTATCTGTACTCAGAGAGTTATCACTGTGTTATCTGTGGTGTTACATAGGACTGCAGGTAATGTATACTACATTATCTGTACTCAGAGCGTTATCACTGTGTTATCTGTGGTGTTACATAGGACTGCAGGTAACATCTACTACATTATCTGTACTCAGAGAGTTATCACTGTGTTATCTGTGGTGTTACATAGGACTGCAGGTAATGTATACTACATTATCTGTACTCAGGGAGTTATCACTGTGTGTTATCTGTGGTGTTACATAGGACTGCAGGTAACATCTACTACATTATCTGTACTCAGAGAGTTATCACTGTGTTATCTGTGGTGTTACATAGGACTGCAGGTAACATCTACTACATTATCTGTAATCAGAGAGTTATCACTGTGTTATCTGTGGTGTTACATAGGACTGCAGGTAACACTACTACATTATCTGTACTCAGAGAGTTATCACTGTGTGTTATCTGTGGTGTTACATAGGACTGCAGGTAACACTACTACATCATCTGTAATCAGAGAGTTATCACTGTGTTATCTGTGGTGTCACATAGGACTGCAGGTAACATCTACTACATTATCTGTACTCAGAGAGTTATCACTGTGTTATCTGTGGTGTTACATAGGACTGCAGGTAACATCTACTACATTATCTGTACTCCGAGAGTTATCACTGTGTTATCTGTGGTGTTACATAGGACTGCAGGTGACATCTACTACATTATTTGTAGAGTACAGGATTATAGATATGAGGTGGTCACCCAGCTGTGATATACGGGGACATGTATAGGGGTCTATCGATCTATCCTATAATTATTCTCTCTCGTTGTATAGGAGAGATTTGCTCTGCTGCGATTTTATGATTAATACATGTTGGGATTTTATCTTCTCCAGTGATAGAGCATCAGCAGATTTTAGGGGTGATGTGTTGTCCCCTTTAATTGGAGCCTCGGTCTGCGCAGACCCCTGGGAGCCCCTGTTCTGCTATAAACAGCTTGGATCATATTTCTGTCTTGCGCTCTCCGGGCTGATAGGATCCTTGTGTCGTGCTGGGATTTATAGTCCGCTCATTGTGATTTTATGACATGGGATGAGACAGTTTTGTAGCCGCCATAAAATTCACTTCATTTCAGATTAATTGCTGCAGTTCCCATGACGCCCCCTGTGGGCCACAGTATGAAGTGTCATAATTATCTCTACCTGGTGGGCAGGGGCCGGGGATACCTTGTGTACTAGAGGTCCCCCCCCCCCCACCCATCATGGGTCAATACACTGCAGTCTACCCCTCCTGCACCGCTGCAGCCCACCCTCGCCTGCCCCCTCTCGCCTGCCCCCTCTCGCCTGCCCACCCTCGCCTGCCCCCTCTCGCATGCCCACCCTCGCCTGCCCCCTCTCGCCTGCCCCCTCTCGCGATCCCACCCTCGCCTGCCCCCTCTCGCCTGCCCACCCTCGCCTGCCCCCTCTCGCGTGCCCACCCTCGCCTGCCCACCCTCGCCTGCCCCCTCTCGCCTGCCCCCCTCGCCTGCCCCCTCTCGCCTGCCCCCTCTCGCGTGCCCACCCTCGCCTGCCCCCTCTCGCCTGCCCCCTCTCGCCTGCCCACTCTCGCGTGCCCCCTCTCGCCTGCTTTCTGCTTATTTATTCCCAGCGAGGAGCAGCGAGAAGCCTGATTGTATTTCTTCCTTATAAACAATCCCATTTGTCTCACTCGAAATTTTGGTTTGCTTTCAATGTAATTCTCTCAGGAGGGGCGACCTGGAGCCGAGGAAGGAGCGCTCGCTGCTAAATTATTAAACCCGCTCGGCTGATTAACCCCTGAGGTGCCGGAGCCGCTACACACGTCATTCCCGTACTTATAATGGGGGCACAGGAGGGTATTTATTGTGGGGTAAATGCACCTGCGGCAGAAAGCGCCTCATTCAGATGTGAACATAGCCATAAACATACCGCGAGAGTAATCATCACATGATCGAGCGGTTGTAATCGTGGCGCAATCATGATTGATCGTTGATCGATTGATACATAATAACTTATAACGAGACAATGAATTGCTTTTCCTGATATAAACAATTGGTAATAAACTATCACTTTACGAGAGAACCCTCAATAACGGGCATTTGGCGTCTCTTGACATTTGCGAGTACAATTTGCGCCATTGTTAAATATTTGGAGATGGATTACAAAGTTGGCGATCAATCAATAATTCCCAGTCAATGGAAATCACTCAGGTCACTTCTGTGGGCAAAAAATAAAGTCATAAAATAAATAATTAGCGGACAGGGAGGGGCGGGGCTAATATTGCGCCACGATATAAAAATGTATTATTATTTGTATCTATGTAAATGTGGTGAGGGGCCTGCTAGAGGACACCAGCTGCACTTCACCACTATTTTGGGGGGTACATTACTATGTGTAAGGCAGTGCTGTCCGCTGACTGCTTCCTTGGGGGTGGAGTCATGTGACAATGACATGGTAGTATCTGAGGTCTCAGCTTGCTGGGGCTTATTATCATGTCTACATCACACTTCACCTTCCAACTGTTGGAGATAGACGTTGTATTCCATGTACTGCTCCCAGTTTTTCAAATTTAAGATTTATTTTGCTCCGCCCCTGAATACTCTGGCCTCACCTCTAACCCCACCCCTGATTAAACCTACTAAGTATTTCCAAGCCCTAATGGTGTCCCCCAGTGGTTGAATTTCCCAGGTGAGGTTGTGGTGACTATACTATATCCAATTATGTAGGTGTAGAATGCTATGTTCAGTGTCAGGTACATGGTTCCTCTGGGGAGGGGCCTTTACTTGTTGCTGCTGCAGTCACATGGACTTCTATGGCTCCAGGTCCTCCTTTGTACCCTGTGCAGTGCCAAGCATATACCAGCCTCTACAATCAGGGTGACTTGTAATTGCTGTCAGCAGGTATGATAAATAATGGGCGTGAATATGCTAATTAGTGGGCGTGGTCTAACTGAAATGAATAAATGGGTTATTATTTATCATGCCTGGGGCTAGTAATTCAGCCTGGGAGCTCCATCAGCTTCCTCCTCTTTCATGTTGATTTTCCATTATTCTATTGGTTTTCTGCTGTACAATTATCCGGAGATATTTGCCGTTTTTATAGGATCTCTCATTGTTTGGATAAAATTTGCCTGGAAGAGGATTAGTCAGAGCTTTTTTTTGGCTGTGAAACGCGTGTAACATTAGGGAACCCGAGCAGATCTGTGCAGAAAGTAAGAGCATCGCCCCCCGTGTGTCACACTATATCTAATTAAAGAGAAGATCAGGGGCGGAGAGGGCGACGGGGGGCGACGGGGGGGTTATGAACAGGATACTCTGCAAATAAATCACAAAGTACTGAATCTAATCAGGGTAGATCCAGGATCAATCTAGTGTACTGATCTGCTGAATCAATTCTTATCCTCCAGTCTCATCCAAAGCTGCATTCACAATTCTGCTTTCATAACAGACTTTATCCTCCGGTCACATCCAAAGCTGCATTCACAATTCTGCTTTTATAACAGGCCTTATCCTCCGGTCACATTCAATGCTGCATTCACAATTCTGCTTTTATAACAGGCCTTATCCTCCAGACACATCCAAAGCTGCATTCCCAATTCTGCTTTTATAACCGGCTTTATCCTCCGGTCACATTCAATGCTGCATTCACAATTCTGCTTTTATAACCGGCTTTATCCTCCGGTCACATTCAATGCTGCATTCACAATTCTGCTTTTATAACAGACTTTATCCTTGAGTCACATGAAAAGCTTCATTCATATTTCTGTTGTTATAACAAGTCTTATCCTCCAGTCACATCCAAAGCTGCATTCACAATCTTGCTTTTATATCAGGCTTTATCCTTTATCCAGTCACATCTAAAGCTGCATTCATATTTCTGCTGTTATAACAGGCCTTATCCTCCGATCACATCCAAATCTGCATTGACATTTCTGCTGGCTGTCACTTGAAATCCTCAGCACTGGGCTGACAGATTTACCACAAGCAGATTAGCTAAAATCCCAGAATGCACTGCACTCTGCGGCATTGTATTCTGCGGCATGTTGTCCATCAGACTAGTGTTTCAGTGTCTTTTATAAATGTTACATCTCCCACAATGCACTGCAGCACAGCATACGTTGTAAAGGCAATGAACCAGCATGAGGTCCTGCCGCATTGGAGCTAACAGAAAACAAGCAATATTGTGATTGCAGCTTTGAATGTGACTGGTGTATAAGAAATTGGATAGGTGCTTTAAATGTGACTGGAGTATCTGAATTTGGAAGACTGCTTTAAATGTGACTGGGAAACCACTTTCACTTATGGGAAAAAATAAGAAACATTGCGTTGTGTTATCAGAGATGATTATGACGCTGGCGACATAGATTATTGTCATCTCCCACAATGCAACACACTAGGGGGTACTATATACTGTATAAACACTGCACCAGCAGGGGGCAAAAGAGAGACGAGGTACAACAGGAAAGCAAACGGGAAGCCCGAAAAATAATTTTGAGTACAGCTCTGGATGTGACTGGAGTATAAGACATGATGTTAGTGAGGATCAGTGCAAAATAAGTAAAGCATTTACAAAGTGACTCTGAGGCTCTGTTCACACGGCAAACAAAAAAACGGCCGTTTTTGGAGCTGTTTTTCTATTGATACAATGAAAAATTGCACAAGAAGTGACATGCGCTCCTTTTTTACTGGGCCCCGTGGGGACGAAATGCCGTTTTTCCCATTGAAATCAATGCTTTCGGACATGGAGATAAAGCAGATCGTGGAGCCGGGATGCGGCAGAGGTCTCCGAGGAACCACCCGGCTCGTCAGGTCTGGCGCGCGGTGCAGGAGACGGTGTAATGAATGCAGCGATGTAGGAAGTCGATAGTGGGGGAGGGGGAGCCCGGACTCTGTCAGTGATTATCTAATGAACGCTGAGTGAGATACAACAAGACAGCGGAGATGCTGCACATCAACCTGCGGGACCAGCGCACGGACACCGACCACCACTGGGCACCTTGTATTTAAAGGGGCAGTCCACTATTGGCTTTGCACTCAGTCATCAGGAGGCCATTTGATAACTTCAGAGTACGGGGAATCAATGCAGGTGAACAGGAACTATGACAAAATGATCGGTTTTTACCGCTCAGACGGCTGTGGATGTAAAGTCTGAAGTGTCCATCATGGGTTTGCCCTTCCCCCGGCTGGCATGCAGAAAGAACAATCCAGATCTCCACCGGTGTGTATCTCGCTGGTACTTGTGGTTCCACACAGAAATGAAACTGCAGAAATACAACTGCTTGCTGTGCATATCCTCGTACGGTGCTGAGATACGCGGTGCTCGGCGCAGTGGAGCGCGCTCTCCAGATCATTTGCTGAGCCGCAGCCGCTCCTGATTGAGATGGAGAAAATCTTTTATTCCACATTTAGTTTTCCAGTCAGACTCGCTCGTCTCCGTGACCTTGGGGACAAAAGAAATAACTTTCCAGGGAAGCGCGAGACGGATGATTTAAGATCTCGCCACTTCAGATTTCCTTCACGAAGGACGGCGAGCGCCGCGTCACGCTCAGGGAATGAGGATTTCCAGGCCGTCTCTCCATGGAGTCAGAGCGGAGCCTTCTCATGCGTTCTCAGCCCTCAACATTCGAGATCAGCGAACGCATCCGACCGATTCGCCAGTTCATACAAAATGCGACGACCACAGAACGCAATGGGCGAAACGATCCAACAACCATTCCGTTCATCAAAACCGAATCACATTTGCGTCTAATCGATTGTCCCAGTGCAGCGCAGATCGCAAATTATTTCTCTAACAGTAGAAATAAATTTGCGCACTTCTGCGTACAGCGATCACTGCGTTGTGGGCGGGCCCAGGTATACGGCCTCAGCGTCCAATGCTCTGGTATCAATACATTGGAGCATATATGGAGAACATTTTGACGTTCTGGTGGAAATGGAGCGGCGTATCGGATGTTCAATTTATGTGCAAAAATGGCGCCGAGGCGCAGGGCAGTGTAATGGAGCAGCAGGCGGGGACTGTAGGGCTCATTCAGACGAGCGTGTTCTGTGTCCGTGTGCTGTCCATTGAAATAACTGACATCACACGGACGCATGCGAATCAATGGGGCCGGTCACACATGCGTTCTTTTTCATGCAACGAGTGTCTGTAGCGTGAAACTCACTGCATGTCCTATATTGGTGCAGTTTTGCGGACCTTGTCGCCTATTGAAGTCTATGGGTACGTGAAAAACACCGTCAGCACACAGATGACTTCTGCGTGCTGCCCGTGATTCACGCATCAGTTGCTAAAGAAATGCAGAGACATAAAAAGAAAACGTAAAAGGAAGCGGACGTGAAAAACGGATGTTACACGGAAATCACACTGATGTCACACGGAACACACACACTGATGTCACATGGAACACACACTGATGTCACATGGAATTCACACTGATGTCACACAGGACGCACACTGATGTCACACAGGACGCACACTGATGTCACACGGAACACACACTGATGTCACACGAAACACACACTGATGTCACACGGAACACGCACTGATGTCACACGGAACACACACTGATGTCACACGGAACACACACTGATGTCACACGGAACACACACTGATGTCACACGGAACACACACTGATGTCACACGGAAATCACACTGATGTCACACGGAAGGCATCAATGATGTCACACGGAACGCACACTGATGTCACACGGAAGGCATCAATGATGTCACACGGAACGCACACTGATGTCACACGGAACGCACACTGATGTCCCACGGAAATCACACTGATGTCAAACGGAACGCACTCTGATGTCACACGGAAATCACACTGTCACACGGGACGCACACTGATGTCACACGGAAATCACACTGATGTCACACGGAACGCACACTGATGTCACACGGAACGCACACTGATGTCACACGGAACGCACACTGATGTCACACGGAAATCACACTGATGTCAAACGGAACGCACTCTGATGTCACACGGAAATCACACTGATGTCACACGGAAATCACACTGATGTCACACGGGACGCACACTGATGTCACACGGAACGCACACTGATGTCACACGGAACGCACACTGATGTCACACGGAAATCACACTGATGTCAAACGGAACGCACTCTGATGTCACACGGAAATCACACTGATGTCACACGGGACGCACACTGATGTCACACAGGACGCACACTGATGTCACACGGAACACACACTGATGTCACACGGAACACACACTGATGTCACACGGAACACACACTGATGTCACATGGAATGCACATTCATGTCACACGGAAATCACACTGATGTCACACGGAAGGCATCAATGATGTCACACGGAACGCACACTGATTTCACATGGAAGGTATCAATGATGTCACACGGAACGCACACTGATGTCCCACGGAAATCACACTGATGTCAAATGGAACGCACTCTGATGTCACACGGAAATCACACTGTCACACGGGACGTACACTGATGTCACACGGGACGCACACTGATGTCACACGGAAATCACACTGATGTCACACGGAACGCACACTGATGTTACACGGAAATCACACTGATGTCACACGGGACGCACACTGATGTCACACGGAACGCACACTGATGTCACACGGAACGCACACTGATGTCACACGGAAATCACACTGATGTCAAACGGAACACACTCTGATGTCACACGGAAATCACACTGATGTCACACGGGACGCACACTGATGTCACACCGGACGCACACTGATGTCACACGGAAATCACACTGATGTCACACGGAACGCACACTGATGTCACACGGGACGCACACTGATGTCACACGGAACGCACACTGATGTCACATGGGACGCACACTGATGTCACACGGAAGGCATCAATGATGTCACACGGAACGCACACTGATGTCACACGGGACGCACACTGATGTCACACGGAAATCACACTGATGTCACACGGAACACGCACTGATGTCACAGACATGGAATGCAGGAAATACGGTCCGTTTCTTGCAACGCATATCGGACAAGCTTGTGTGAATGTAACCGAATTTCTCCACTGCGTTTGACTGTTGCCTTTTTACCGCCAGATGTTACTTAGTTGCAAATAGAATTCTCCGCGGTGACAGATGGAGAAAAGTAACAACATAAAAAATTGTGTAGACACCAAGACCGTGAATGTGCGGCGTGGTGCGGGGCGCCAAGATCGAGATTTCACATAAAAGCAGTCGTAGCACCAGAGCGCGTAGCGCATTATAAATGTACCAAAATAACCAGAACTCTAAGGGCTCATTCAAACGCTGCGTCAAAACCGCCGGTAATTCCGGACTTAATATTGCGTTTTGTGATGCGTTTTTAGGGGCGGTCTTTACATTTTGATGCGGTAACAGGTGCGGTTTTATTCTGCGCATTTTTGTGCGTTACTTTATAAACTCGTCAGATACAATTCACAGGCAGAAACGCAGGAGAAACGGGCGCTCCGCGGATTCTAAATATGAACCGCGGTCAATATACGTGCGGGAAGAATTCTGCAATGTGTAGATGGGATTATTTGAAGTCTCATTTTCTTTGCCTGTCCTGTATTACGCAGCGGTGGGAAAATACGTGCGGCCAATCCGCACGTAATACATGTGGTGCGCACGAACAAACGATATCAGATCTGACCGCACCATTTTTAGTCACGGCCACAACAACAAAATTGTTAGCCAAATGTATAGAAAGTGATGTGAGTAATATTAATATATCGAACCTTCCTGCGCCGCGCCTGTCCATGCCTGTCCTGTCCATGCCTGTCCTGTCCATGCCTGTCCTGTTACTTTCTGTGTTTTGTGCTCAGGGTCTGGGCTTCAAAAAAAGTAATTTACTGAAATAACCAAATAAATACCAAATTTATAGCCAACCCCCGTTCCCTGTACAGAAGCCAATAAGGATTCACTTTAGATGACCATTTATGGTGTTTTCCCACAATTCCTTGTACTACAGCCCCACCCCCTTTAGGGAGGGACCTTTCATTCTGATCTTCCTGGCTCATGAATAGAATGCCAGAAGTGCAGTCGAGACTGACACAGGTAAGGATGATAGAGCAGGGTGGGGGTGTAGCGCTACATATCATGACATGTTTATGTCCGGTCGTGAGTGTTTTTTATTTTTACTTTTTGACATTATTAAGTACAGACAGGAGCAGGTTTGATTTGGTTCATTGAGAATGATTGGCTCCCTATGTGTTTACTTGCTGCTCGGTGGTAACTCCTGACATTGCGCTCCTTCACTATTGTAACCTCCGCTCCTCTTACTCCTGGTTCCTTCGCCTCGGAATCCCGACCCCTTGTCCCGAGCGCCGCGATCGTCAGGAATACTAAGCAGGAGCGGCGGAAGCCGGAATTAATGACTCCGTCTTCTCCATTCTCTCATTTATATTTTATCGTTTTTACATTGTAGATTTACTTCATCTACATACAGTAGCGCAGCCGCCGCCTTTGAAGTTCAGTATGAGTCGGTTGCGTGGCGACCTTCGATCTCTCGCCTGTTTTCCGATATTCAGGGACTTTCTGTTTAATAAGTCATATCGTTATTTATAGCAGTGAGAGCTGTTGGTTCTGGGATCCCGATGACACCACGCGGGGTTACTGTCACTTTAAATATCAGTATCATTGATCTGCGCAATTATAGGCGGTGAGACGAGTGATTCCCGCAGATCCAGCCGCGCCAAGAGCCGCCCGCTGATATATGGATCACAAACACAGCAAAAAATTCCTTAAAGAGACAACGGCACCAACGGCAATCAATCCAATTAACAGGTAAATTCAATTCGTCAGCTCAGCAGGTTGGTTGATGGCGAGCGGCGCAGTCACGGCGTCCGGTAAAACATTCCATCAGTTATTAATGCGTTTGCGTTGCTCAACAGCATTATTCTCACCAATATACAGTGTGCTAAAATTGTAACGACGCCCACAATGCCCCGCCCAGGGGAAAAATAGTCAACATACCAGTTTACATAAATTAAAGGGGGACTCCACTTGCCAAAGTAAAGGACCAAGTGGTCAAACCTCCTCTCCCCCTTTTAACCTCAGTTATTGTCATTAGGTACAAGACTTATCTGCACGCAACTGCCACTAGAAAGAGATTACCACATATGTATTTATACAGCTAGTATTACGTGCAGGGGAAGCTATGTACATCTCTATGTAGTGAGCTCCCTCTAGTGGTGGCTGCGGAAAGCAGAATGTTATCATGTAACTCTATGGGAGCTGTATATATCTGTATGTAGTGAGCTCACCCTAGTGGTGACTGAAGGCAGGAGAATGTTATCATGTAACTCTATGGGAGCTGTATATATCTGTATGTATTGAGCTCACTCTAGTGGTGACTGAAGGCAGGAGAATATTATCATGTAACTCTATGGGAGCTGTATATATCTGTATGTAGTGAGCTCCCTCTAGAGGTGGCTGCGGAAAGCAGAATGTTATCATGTAACTCTATGGGAGCTGTATATATCTGTATGTAGTGAGCTCCCCCTAGTGGTGACTGAAGGCAGGAGAATATTATCATGTAACTCTATGGGAGCTGTATATATCTGTATGTAGTGAGCTCCCTCTAGTGGTGGCTGCGGAAAGCAGAATGTTATCATGTAACTCTATGGGAGCTGTATATATCTGTATGTAGTGATCGCCCCCTAGTGCTGACAGCAGGCAGGAGAATATTATCATGTAACTATGGGAGCTGTATATAACTGTATGTAGTGAGCTCCCCCTAGTGGTGGCTGCAGGCAGCAGAATGTTATCATGTTACACTATGGGAGCAGAATGTTATCATGTTACACTATGGGAGCTGTAATCTGTATGTAGTGAGCTCCCTCTAGTGGTGACTGCAGACAGCAGAATGTTATCATGTAACTCTGTGGGAGCTGTATATATCTGTATGTAGTGAGCTCCCTCTAGTGGTGGCTGCAGGCAGCAGAATTTTATCATGTTACACTATGGGAGCTGTAATCTGTATGTAGTGAGCTCCCTCTAGTGGTGAGTGCAGGCAGCAGAATGTTATCATGTAACTCTATAGGAGCTGTATATATCTGTATGTAGTGACCTCCCTCTAGTGGTGGCTGCAGGCAGCAGAATGTTATCATGTAACTCTATGGGAGCTGTATATATCTGTATGTAGTGAGCTCCCCCTAGTGGTGACTGCAGGCAGCAGAATGTTATGTAACTCTATGGGAGCTGTATATATCTGTATGTAGTGAGCTCCCCCTAGTGGTGACTGCAGGCAGCAGAATGTTATGTAACTCTATGGGAGCTGTATATATCTGTACGTAGTGAGCTCCCTCTAGTGGTGACTGCAGACAGCAGAATGTTATAATGTAACTCTATGGGAGCTGTATACATCTGTATGTAGTGAGCTCCCCCTAGTGGTGACTGCAGGCAGCAGAATGTTATCATGTAACTCTATGGGAGCTGTATACATCTGTATGTAGTGAGCTCCCCCTAGTGGTGACTGCAGGCAGCAGAATGTTATCATGTAACTCTGTGGGAGCTGTATATATCTGTATGTAGTGAGCTCCCTCTAGTGGTGGCTGCAGGCAGCAGAATGTTATCATGTAACTCTATGGGAGCTGTATATATCTGTATGTAGTGAGCTCCCCCTAGTGGTGACTGCAGGCAGCAGAATGTTATGTAACTCTATGGGAGCTGTATATATCTGTACGTAGTGAGCTCCCTCTAGTGGTGACTGCAGACAGCAGAATGTTATCATGTAACTCTATGGGAGCTGTATACATCTGTATGTAGTGAGCTCCCCCTAGTGGTGGCTGCAGGCAGCAGAATGTTATCATGTTACACTATGGGAGCTGTAATCTGTATGTAGTGAGCTCCCTCTAGTGGTGAGTGCAGGCAGCAGAATGTTATCATGTAACTCTATGGGAGCTGTATACATCTGTATGTAGTGAGCTCCCCCTAGTGGTGACTGCAGGCAGCAGAATGTTATCATGTAACTCTATGGGAGCTGTATACATCTGTATGTAGTGAGCTCTCCCTAGTGGTGGCTACAGGAGGCAGATTATTATCATGTAACTCTATGGGAGCTGTATATATTTGTCTATAGTGAGCTCCCTTTAGTGGTGGCTGCAAGCAACAAAATGTTATCATGTTACTCTATAGGAGCTGTATTTATCTGTATGTAGTGAGCTCCCCCTAGTGGTGGCTGCAGGCAGAAGAATGTTTTCATGTAACTCAATCAGAACTGTATATATCTGTATGTAGTGACCCCCCTCTAGTGGTGACAGCAGGCAGCAGAATGTTATCATGTAACTCTATGAGAGCTGTATATATCTGTATGTAGTGACCCCCCTCTAGTGGGGACTGCAGGCAGATGAAAATTATCATGAAACTCTATGGGAGCTGTATATATCTGTATGTAGTGAGCTCCCTCTAGTGGTGACTGCAGGCAGCTGAAAGTTATCATGAAACTCTATGGGAGCTGTATATATCTGTATGTAGTGAGGTCCTCCTAGTGGTGGCAGCAGGCAGCAGAATCTTATCATGTCACTCTATGGGAGCTGTATATATCTGTATGTAGGGAGCTCCCCCTAGTGGTGGCTGCAGGCAGCAGAATATTATCATGTAACTCTTTGGGAGCTGTATATATCTGTATGTAGTGAGGTCCTCCTAGTGGTGGCTGCAGGCAGCAGAATGTTATCCTGTAACTCTATGGGAGCTGTATATATCTGTATGTAGTGAGGTCCTCCTAGTGGTGGCTGCAGGCAAGAACACTATGGGGGCTGTTACTTGGCACTGCATGGCACTATTATGTAAGCACTTTATGGTCCTGTTATTGGCACTCTATAGCAGCATTATGTAGGCACTGTTATATGTTATCTGGCAGGGTATGGCACTATTATGTAAGCTCTCTATGGTACTGTTATTGGCACTGTATGGCAGCATTATGTGGGCACTGTATGGTACTCTTAACTGGAACTCTATTATTACTAACCATAAACTGTCATCATAAACCCACGTAACATAAATGCAGTCTCTTCGGCTACTTGGGGCCCTAAGACTGATCCTTTCTGCACCCAGGGCTCACTATAAGGGCATGTTCAGACGTGGCGTGTTTCTGCCGACACTGTCCGCATCAATGCCGCACATAATCCGCGTTGCAGATTCTGTTGCGGCTTTGCCTAAAATGTGCAGTAATTTGCTGCGGATTCAGGTGAAGAGAACTTCCTGCTGTCTTTTAAAACATTTCATCTCAGTCTGGCTGTAGACCTAGAAATACATAGGTCCAGCCAGAATGAAGAAATGTCATGTCAAAAAATCAATACGCTCCGCAGCACACATGACATGTGCATGACAGCTGCGGACTTCATTGCGGAAATTAGAATCTCCATTGAAGTCAATGGAGAAATTCCGCCATGAGTCCGCCACTGCTCCGCAACAGACAGAGCATGCTGCGGACACCAAATTCCGCTCCGCAGCCTATGCTCCGCAGCAGAGTTTTCCGCCACGTCTGCCCGAAGTTAACTAAAAAGCTGTGGAGAGCAATGGAGAAACGTGTACGCTGCGGAATTCCAGAGCAATTCCGCCACATGTGAACACGCCCTAAGTCAATATAGAAAAACAAGGCTCATTCAGTAGAGGACATGAGAGCGAACTAGGTTTAGGCCTCATTCACACGACAGGGTCCGAGTGTCGATCGATTTTCCCGGCCGGTTTGCATCCGGTTTGCATCCGTTCCGTTCCGGGCCGAGTTGCCGTTTTTACCGGCCGATTTGGACCCGATTTGCATCCGTTTTTTTCCCTGTCCGTTTTAAAATCGGATGAATTTCATTTAAATTTGTTGCCACACACAGCCCTTTGTAGATAATGCCACAGCCCCCTGTAGGTGATGCCACACAGCCCCCTGTAGGTAAGGCCACCCAGCCCCCTGTAGGTGATGCCACACAGCCCCCTGTAGGTAATGCCACCCAGCTCCCTGTAGGTAATGTCACCCAGCCCCCTGTAGGTAATGCCACCCAGCCCCCTGTAGGTAATGCCACCCAGCCCCCTGTAGGTAATGCCACCCAGCCCCCTGTAGGTAATGCCACCAAGCCCCCTGTAGGCGATGCCACCAAGCCCCCTTTAGGCGATGCCACCAAGCCCCCTGTAGGCGATGCCACACAGCCACCTGTAGGCGATGCCACCCTGCCCCCTGTAGGTGATGCCACCCTGCCCCCTGTAGGCGATACCACCCTGCCCCTTGTAGGTGATGCCACCCACCCTGCCCCCTGTAGGTGATGCCACCCACCCTGCCCCCTGTAGGTGATGCCACCAAGTCCACTGTAGGTGATGCCACCCTGCCCCCTGTAGGTGATGCCACCCTGCCCCCTGTAGGTGATGCCACCCACCCAGCCCCTGTAGGTGATGCCACCCTGCAACCCTGTAGGTGATGCCACCCTTCCCCCTGTAGGTGATGCCACCCTTCCCCCTGTAGGTGATACCACCCTGCCCCTTGTAGGTGATGCCACCCACCCTGCCCCCTGTAGGTGATGCCACCCACCCTGCCCCCTGTAGGTGATGCCACCCTGCCCCCTGTAGGTGATGCCACCCTGGCCCCTGTAGGTGATGCCACCCAGCCCCCTGTAGGTGATGCCACCCAGCCCCCTGTAGGTGATGCCACCCTGCCCCCTGTAGGTGATGCCACCCTGCCCCCTGTAGGCGATGCCACCCTTCCCCTGTAGGCGATGCCACCCTGCCCCCTGTAGGTGATGCCACCCAGCCCCCTGTAGGTGATGCCACCAAGTCCCCTGTAGGTGATGCCACACAGCCCCCTGTAGGTTGCACCCATCCCCCCCCTTCCAGGAGAAGTCACTGACTTCAATGTCCATATATGGACAGTGTAGTCACTGACTTCTCCTGAAGAGGAATTCCCTGCCACAGGTCGGGAATTCCGCTTCAGAAGTGAGTGACGTCACTGTCTCCATATATGGACAGTGTAGTCACTCACTTCTCCTGTAGTGGAATCCCCGGCCATAGAGTCGGGGATTCCGCTGCAGAAGTGAGTGACTTCGCTGTGTCCATATATGGACGGTATAGTTACTCACTTCTCCTGTAGCGGCATCCCCAATCCCCGGCCGGGGATTGGGGATTCCGACTCCTACAGCGAGCAATAAAAGACCCTATTCCTCCTCCTCACATGCACTCTGCACTGTGAGGAGGAGGAGAGAGAGTGCGCGAGCGACGGTAGACCCGGCCATCACTCGGGACACATTCCGGCGGTGATGGCCGTGTATTACCCGGCCCCATAGACTTCTATGGGAGCCGGGCGGCCGGGCACCCGGCCGAAAATAGAGCATGTCCTATTTTTTGACGGCCGTTTTACCCGGCCGTCAGAAAATCGGTTGTGTGAATAGCCCCATTAGGGGTCTATTATTCCTAATGCAGCCGGGTGTCGGTCGATTTATGAACGGCTGGCACTCGGCCGGGAAACCCTGTCGTGTGAATCCCGCCTTAGAGCCCCCCGGTCCTGGGTTACTGCACCGGTGACACCCCCCCCCCCCCACCGCACCTGTCAGGGTCTCCATTTTGTTTGGTTTTGGCCACTTTTATGATTTAGCATTTTCAGCCCCAGACCTCAGGGCAGGAGAGAAGCATTTTCTGTTTGCATTTGGTCTGAAATGCAATAAATTAGAAGTAATTTCTCCCCCAACGCGTTTCGCGGATGCGCCCGTCATGTTCTGTTCGCCACCGCTGGGGAGCCGCAGTCACCGACGTGTCTGGGAGAATGTTTGCCATGAATTAGGCTTGAAATGCTGGAATTGTGTATGCAAACAGTGTGCGCTGAGCATGGGCGACGTCGCTCAATCCCACAGACTTTATAAACAGCGCGGCCCCGGCCCTGCGATCCAATGTCTGTTTGTTTAAAATAAATGTTCGCCCTCCTACGATTTGTCTGATGTCTGGAAGAAGCCGACGCTCGCAGCTCTCCAAATATTAGCATTTATTTACTGAAGCTCTAATTAGATCTTGGCAGCAGTTACAGAGCGGCAGAGGGGCCCAGATGCTTCACATGACGAACAGAACATGGCGTGCGCCAACTGGAGGCGCTACTGATACCATTGTGATACGCAGCATAGAACGTCTCTGTACAAGAGGAGACACTGGGCTGTATTTAAAGGGGTTCTCCACCCGAAGCGCATCCACAGTCCCAGAGTCATAAACCGCCATCTGACCGCAACGTGAAACTACAGCCGAATATTCTACAAGTCTCATTCTAGACACTGAAGTATATATTATGGGGAAAACCAAACGTGACCAAAATGATACTGTCAACAGGAGTGTCACCCAGCTAGTTATGATCCTGTATATAGGGGGCAGTATTATAGTAGTTATATTCTTGTATATAGGAGGCAGTATTATAGTAGTTATATTCTTGTATATAGGGGGCAATATTATAGTAGTTATATTCTTGTATATAGGAGCAGTATTATAGTAGTTATATACTTGTATATAGGAGCAGTATTATAGTAGTTATATTCTTGTATATAGGGGCAGTATTATAGTAGTTATATTCTTGTATATAGGGGGCAGTATTATAGTAGTTATATTCTTGTATATAGGAGACAGTATTATAGTAGTTATATTCTTGTATATAGGGGCAGTATTATAGTAGTTATATTCTTGTATATAGGAGAAGTATTATAGTAGTTATATTCTTGTATATAGGGGGCAGTATTATAGTAGTTATAGTCTTGTATATAGTGGCAGTATTATAGTAGTTATATTCTTGTATATAGGGGCAGTATTATAGTAGTTATATTCTTGTATATAGGAGAAGTATTATAGTAGTTATATTCTTGTATATAGGGGGCAGTATTATAGTAGTTATATTCTTGTATATAGGGGGCAGTATTATAGGAGTTATATTCTTGTATATAGAGGGCAGTATTATAGTAGTTATATTCTTGTATATAGGGGGCAGTACTATAGTAGTTATATTCTTGTATATTGGGGCAGTATTATAGTAGTTATATTCTTGTATATAGGGGCAGTATTATAGTAGTTATATTCTTGTATATAGGGGGCAGTATTATAGTAGTTATATTCTTGTATATAGGGGGCAGTATTATAGTAGTTATATTCTTGTATATAGGAGGCAGTATTATAGTAGTTATATTCTTGTATATAGGGGCAGTATTATAGTAGTTATATTCTTGTATATAGGGTGCAGTATTATAGTAGTTATATTCTTGTATATAGGGGGCAGTATTATAGTAGTTATATTCTTGTATATAGGGGCAGTATTATAGTAGTTATATTCTTGTATATAGGGTGCAGTATTATAGTAGTTATATTCTTGTATATAGGGGGCAGTATTATAGTAGATATATTCTTGTATATAGGAGGCAGTATTATAGTAGTTATATTCTTGTATATAGGAGCAGTATTATAGTAGTTATATTCTTGTATATAGAGGGCAGTATTATAGTAGTTATATTCTTGTATATAGGGGCAGTATTATAGTAGTTATATTCTTGTATATAGGGGACAGTATTATAGTAGTTATATTCTTGTATATAGGGGCAGTATTATAGTAGTTATATTCTTGTATATAGGGGGCAGTATTATAGTAGTTATATTCTTGTACATAGGGGGCTTTAGCCTTATAGTAGTTATATTCTTGTATATAGGGGGCAGTATTATAGTAGTTATATTCTTGTATATAGGAGCAGTATTATAGTAGTTATATTCTTGTATATAGGAGCAGTATTATAGTAGTTATATTCTTGTATATAGGGGGCAGTATTATAGTAGTTATCTTCTTGTATATAGGGGCAGTATTATAGTAGTTATATTCTTGTATATAGGGGGCAGTATTATAGTAGTTATATTCTTGTATATAGGGGGCAGTATTATAGGAGTTATATTCTTGTATATAGAGGGCAGTATTATAGTAGTTATATTCTTGTATATAGGGGGCAGTACTATAGTAGTTATATTCTTGTATATTGGGGCAGTATTATAGTAGTTATATTCTTGTATATAGGGGCAGTATTATAGTAGTTATATTCTTGTATATAGGGGGCAGTATTATAGTAGTTAGGGCATGACCACACATGGCGGAATTCCTCCGCAACTGTCCGCATCAATGCCGCACCTAATCCGGGTTGCGGATTACGGCTGCGGATCTGCACAAAATGTGCAGAAAATTGATGCGGACTGGCCGCTGCGGACTGCAGGAAAAGTGCTTCTCTTCTCCCTATTCAGTGCAGGGTAGAGAGAAGGGACAGCACTTTCCGTAGTGAAAGTCAAAGAAATTCATACTTACCGCCCGTTGTCTTGGTGACGCGTCCCTCTTTCGGCATCCAGCCCGACCTCCCTGGATGACGCTCCAGTCCATGTGACCGCTGCAGCCTGTGCTTGGCCTGTGATTGGCTGCAGCCGTCACTTACACTGAAACGTCATCCTGGGAGGCCGGACTGGAGACAGACGCAGGGAGTTCTCGGTAAGTATGAACTTATATGTTTTTTTACAGATACATGTATATTGAGATCGGTAGTCACTGTCCCGGGTGCAGAAACAGTTACTGCCGATCGCGTAACTCTTTCAGCACCCTGGACAGTGACTATTTACAGACGTCTCCTAGCAACGCTCCCGTCATTACGGGAGCCCCATTGACTTCCTCAGTCTGGCTGTAGACCTAGAAATACATAGGTCCAGCCAGAATGAAGAAATGTCATGGTAGTAAAAACAATACGCTCCGCAGCACACATAAGATCTGCGGACTTCATTGCGGAATTTTGACTCTCCATTGAAGTCAATGGAGAAATTCCGCCATGAGTCCGCAACCAGTCCGCCACTGCTCCGCAACAGACAGAGCATGCTGCGGACACCAAATTCCGCTCCGCAGCCTATGCTCTGCAGCGGAATTGTACGCATCGTGTAAACGAACACTGCTAAATTAAAGTGAAAGTCAATGGAGAAACGGCTCCGCTGCGGATTAACGCTGCGGAGTGTCCGCAGCGGAATTTAAGTGAAATTCCGCCATGTGTGAACCCGCCCTTATATTCTTGTATATAGGGGGCAGTATTATAGTAGTTATATTCTTGTATATAGGAGGCAGTATTATAGTAGTTATATTCTTGTATATAGGAGCAGTATTATAGTAGTTATATTCTTGTATATAGGGGGCAGTATTATAGTAGTTATATTCTTGTATATAGGGGCAGTATTATAGTAGTTATATTCTTGTATATAGGGTGCAGTATTATAGTAGTTATATTCTTGTATATAGGGGGCAGTATTATAGTAGATATATTCTTGTATATAGGAGGCAGTATTATAGTAGTTATATTCTTGTATATAGGAGCAGTATTATAGTAGTTATATTCTTGTATATAGAGGGCAGTATTATAGTAGTTATATTCTTGTATATAGGGGCAGTATTATAGTAGTTATATTCTTGTATATAGGGGACAGTATTATAGTAGTTATATTCTTGTATATAGGGGCAGTATTATAGTAGTTATATTCTTGTATATAGGGGGCAGTATTATAGTAGTTATATTCTTGTACATAGGGGGCTTTAGCCTTATAGTAGTTATATTCTTGTATATAGGGGGCAGTATTATAGTAGTTATATTCTTGTATATAGGAGCAGTATTATAGTAGTTATATTCTTGTATATAGGAGCAGTATTATAGTAGTTATATTCTTGTATATAGGGGGTAGTATTATAGTAGTTATATTCTTGTATATAGGGGGCAGTATTATAGTAGTTATATTCTTGTATATAGGGGTAGTATTATAGTAGTTATATTCTTGTATATAGGGGGCAGTATTATAGTAGTTATATTCTTGTATATAGGGGGCAGTATTATAGTAGTTATCTTCTTGTATATAGGGGCAGTATTATAGTAGTTATATTCTTGTATATAGGGGGCAGTATTATAGTAGTTATATTCTTGTATATAGGGGGCAGTATTATAGTAGTTATATTCTTGTATATAGGAGCAGTATTATAGTAGTTATATTCTTGTATATAGGAGCAGTATTATAGTAGTTATATTCCTGTATATAGGACCAGTATTATAGTAGTTATATTCTTGTATATAGGGGGCAGTATTATAGTAGTTATATTCTTGTATATAGGATCAGTATTATAGTAGTTATATTCTTGTATATAGAAGCAGTATTATAGTAGTTATATTCTTGTATATAGGAGCAGTATTATAGTAGTTATATTCTTGTATATAGGGGGCATTATTATAGTAGTTATATTCTTGTATATAGGAGCAGTATTATAGTAGTTATATTCTTGTATATAGGGGGCAATATTATAGTAGTTATATTCTTGTATATAGGATCAGTATTATAGTAGTTATATTCTTGTATATAGGAGCAGTATTATAGTAGATATATTCTTGTATATAGGGAGCAGTATTATAGTAGTTATATTCTTGTATATAGGAGGCAGTATTATAGTAGTTATATTCTTGTATATAGGGGGCATTATTATAGTAGTTATATTCTTGTATATAGGGGGCAGTATTATAGTAGTTATATTCTTGTATATAGGGGGCAGTATTATAGTAGTTATATTCTTGTATATAGGGGCAGTATTATAGTAGTTATATTCTTGTATATAGTGGGCAGTATTATAGTAGTTATATACTTGTATATAGGAGCAGTATTATAGTAGTTATATTCTTGTATATAGGGGCAGTATTATAGTAGTTATATTCTTGTATATAGGGGGCAGTATTATAGTAGTTATATTCTTGTATATAGGAGACAGTATTATAGTAGTTATATTCTTGTATATAGGGGCAGTATTATAGTAGTTATATTCTTGTATATAGGAGAAGTATTATAGTAGTTATATTCTTGTATATAGGGGGCAGTATTATAGTAGTTATATTCTTGTATATAGGGGGCAGTATTATAGTAGTTATATTCTTGTATATAGAGGGCAGTATTATAGTAGTTATATTCTTGTATATAGGGGGCAGTACTATAGTAGTTATATTCTTGTATATTGGGGCAGTATTATAGTAGTTATATTCTTGTATATAGGGGCAGTATTATAGTAGTTATATTCTTGTATATAGGGGGCAGTATTATAGTAGTTATATTCTTGTATATAGGAGGCAGTATTATAATGGTTATATTCTTGTATATAGAGGGAAGTATTATAGTAGTTATATTCTTGTATATAGGGGGCAGTATTATAGTAGTTATATTCTTGTATATAGGAGGCAGTATTATAATGGTTATATTCTTGTATATAGGGGCAGTATTATAGTAGTTATATTCTTGTATATAGGAGGCAGTATTATAGTAGTTATATACTTGTATATAGGAGCAGTATTATAGTAGTTATATTCTTGTATATAGGGGGCAGTATTATAGTAGTTATATTCTTGTATATAGGGGCAGTATTATAGTAGTTATATACTTGTATATAGGGGCAGTATTATAGTAGTTATATACTTGTATATAGGAGCAGTATTATAGTAGTTATATACTTGTGTATAGGAGCAGTATTATAGTAGTTATATTCTTGTATATAGGGGGCAGTATTATAGTAGTTATATTCTTGTATATAGGGGCAGTATTATAGTAGTAGTTATATACTTGTATATAGGAGCAGTATTATAGTAGTTATATTCTTGTATATAGGGGGCAGTATTATAGTAGTTATATTCTTGTATATAGGAGCAGTATTATAGTAGTTATATTCTTGTATATAGGGGCAGTATTATAGTAGTTATATTCTTGTATATAGGGGGCAGTATTATCGTAGTTATATTCTTGTATATAGGAGACAGTATTATAGTAGTTATATTCTTGTATATAGGGGGCAGTATTATAGTAGTTATATTCTTGTATATAGGGGGCAGTATTATAGTAGTTATATTCTTGTATATAGAGGGCAGTATTATAGTAGTTATATTCTTGTATATAGGGGGCAGTACTATAGTAGTTATATTCTTGTATATTGGGGCAGTATTATAGTAGTTATATTCTTGTATATAGGGGCAGTATTATAGTAGTTATATTCTTGTATATAGGGAGCAGTATTATAGTAGTTATATTCTTGTATATAGGGAGCAGTATTATAGTAGTTATATTCTTGTATATAGGAGCAGTATTATAGTAGTTATATTCTTGTATATAGGGGGCAGTACTATAGTAGTTATATTCTTGTATATAGGAGCAGTATTATAGTAGTTATATTCTTGTATATAGGGAGCAGTATTATAGTAGTTATATTCTTGTATATAGGGGCAGTATTATAGTAGTTATATTCTTGTATATAGGGGGCAGTATTATAGTAGTTATATTCTTGTATATAGGAGGCAGTATTATAGTAGTTATATTCTTGTATATAGGGGCAGTATTATAGTAGTTATATTCTTGTATATAGGGTGCAGTATTATAGTAGTTATATTCTTGTATATAGGGGGCAGTATTATAGTAGTTATATTCTTGTATATAGGGGCAGTATTAGGGCATGACCACACATGGCGGAATTCCTCCGCAACTGTCCGCATCAATGCCGCACCTAATCCGGGTTGCGGATTACGGCTGCGGATCTGCACAAAATGTGCAGAAAATTGATGCGGACTGGCCGCTGCGGACTGCAGGAAAAGTGCTTCCCTTCTCCCTATCAGTGCAGGATAGAGAGAAGGGACAGCACTTTCCCTAGTGAAAGTAAAAGAAATTCATACTTACCGCCCGTTGTCTTGATGACGCGTCCCTCCTTCGGCATCCAGCCCGACCTCCCTGGATGACGCTCCAGTCCATGTGACCGCTGCAGCCTGTGCTTGGCCTGTGATTGGCTGCAGCCGTCACTTCCACTGAAACGTCATCCTGGGAGGCCGGACTGGAGACAGAAACAGGGAGTTCTCGGTAAGTATGAACTTATATGTTTTTTTACAGATACATGTATATTGGGATCGGTAGTCACTGTCCCGGGTGCAGAAACAGTTACTGCCGATCGCTTAACTCTTTCAGCACCCTGGACAGTGACTATTTACTGACGTCTCCTAGCAACGCTCCCGTCATTACGGGAGCCCCATTGACTTCCTCAGTCTGGCTGTAGACCTAGAAATACATAGGTCCAGCCAGAATGAAGAAATGTCATGTTAAAAAACCAATACGCTCCGCACCACACATAACATGTGCATGACAGCTGCGGACTTCATTGCGGAACTTAGAATCTCCATTGAAGTCAATGGAGAAATTCCGCCATGAGTCCGCAACCAGTCCGCCACTGCTCCGCAACAGACAGAGCATGCTGCGGACACCACATTCCGCTCCGCAGCCTATGCTCCGCAGCGGAATTGTACGCATCGTGTAAACGAACACTGCGAAATTAAAGTGAAAGTCAATGGAGAAACGGCTCCGCTGCGGATTAACGCTGCGGAGTGTCCGCAGCGGAATTTAAGTGAAAATCCGCCATGTGTGAACCCGCCCTTATAGTAGTTATATTCTTGTATATAGGGTGCAGTATTATAGTAGTTATATTCTTGTATATAGGGGGCAGTATTATAGTAGATATATTCTTGTATATAGGAGGCAGTATTATAGTAGTTATATTCTTGTATATAGGAGCAGTATTATAGTAGTTATATTCTTGTATATAGAGGGCAGTATTATAGTAGTTATATTCTTGTATATAGGGGCAGTATTATAGTAGTTATATTCTTGTATATAGGGGACAGTATTATAGTAGTTATATTCTTGTATATAGGGGCAGTATTATAGTAGTTATATTCTTGTATATAGGGGGCAGTATTATAGTAGTTATATTCTTGTACATGGGGGGCTTAGCCTTATAGTAGTTATAGTCTTGTATATAGGGGACAGTATTATAGTAGTTATATTCTTGTATATAGAGGGCAGTATTATAGTAGTTATATTCTTGTATATAGGGGGCAGTACTATAGTAGTTATATTCTTGTATATTGGGGCAGTATTATAGTAGTTATATTCTTGTATATAGGGGCAGTATTATAGTAGTTATATTCTTGTATATAGGGAGCAGTATTATAGTAGTTATATTCTTGTATATAGGGAGCAGTATTATAGTAGTTATATTCTTGTATATAGGGAGCAGTATTATAGTAGTTATATTCTTGTATATAGGGGGCAGTACTATAGTAGTTATATTCTTGTATATAGGAGCAGTATTATAGTAGTTATATTCTTGTATATAGGGAGCAGTATTATAGTAGTTATATTCTTGTATATAGGGGCAGTATTATAGTAGTTATATTCTTGTATATAGGGGGCAGTATTATAGTAGTTATATTCTTGTATATAGGAGGCAGTATTATAGTAGTTATATTCTTGTATATAGGGGCAGTATTATAGTAGTTATATTCTTGTATATAGGGTGCAGTATTATAGTAGTTATATTCTTGTATATAGGGGGCAGTATTATAGTAGTTATATTCTTGTATATAGGGGCAGTATTAGGGCATGACCACACATGGCGGAATTCCTCCGCAACTGTCCGCATCAATGCCGCACCTAATCCGGGTTGCGGATTACGGCTGCGGATCTGCACAAAATGTGCAGAAAATTGATGCGGACTGGCCGCTGCGGACTGCAGGAAAAGTGCTTCCCTTCTCCCTATCAGTGCAGGATAGAGAGAAGGGACAGCACTTTCCCTAGTGAAAGTAAAAGAAATTCATACTTACCGCCCGTTGTCTTGATGACGCGTCCCTCCTTCGGCATCCAGCCCGACCTCCCTGGATGACGCGCCAGTCCATGTGACCGCTGCAGCCTGTGCTTGGCCTGTGATTGGCTGCAGCCGTCACTTCCACTGAAACGTCATCCTGGGAGGCCGGACTGGAGACAGAAACAGGGAGTTCTCGGTAAGTATGAACTTATATGTTTTTTTACAGATACATGTATATTGGGATCGGTAGTCACTGTCCCGGGTGCAGAAACAGTTACTGCCGATCGCTTAACTCTTTCAGCACCCTGGACAGTGACTATTTACTGACGTCTCCTAGCAACGCTCCCGTCATTACGGGAGCCCCATTGACTTCCTCAGTCTGGCTGTAGACCTAGAAATACATAGGTCCAGCCAGAATGAAGAAATGTCATGTTAAAAAACCAATACGCTCCGCACCACACATAACATGTGCATGACAGCTGCGGACTTCATTGCGGAACTTAGAATCTCCATTGAAGTCAATGGAGAAATTCCGCCATGAGTCCGCAACCAGTCCGCCACTGCTCCGCAACAGACAGAGCATGCTGCGGACACCACATTCCGCTCCGCAGCCTATGCTCCGCAGCGGAATTGTACGCATCGTGTAAACGAACACTGCGAAATTAAAGTGAAAGTCAATGGAGAAACGGCTCCGCTGCGGATTAACGCTGCGGAGTGTCCGCAGCGGAATTTAAGTGAAAATCCGCCATGTGTGAACCCGCCCTTATAGTAGTTATATTCTTGTATATAGGGTGCAGTATTATAGTAGTTATATTCTTGTATATAGGGGGCAGTATTATAGTAGATATATTCTTGTATATAGGAGGCAGTATTATAGTAGTTATATTCTTGTATATAGGAGCAGTATTATAGTAGTTATATTCTTGTATATAGAGGGCAGTATTATAGTAGTTATATTCTTGTATATAGGGGCAGTATTATAGTAGTTATATTCTTGTATATAGGGGACAGTATTATAGTAGTTATATTCTTGTATATAGGGGCAGTATTATAGTAGTTATATTCTTGTATATAGGGGGCAGTATTATAGTAGTTATATTCTTGTACATGGGGGGCTTTAGCCTTATAGTAGTTATAGTCTTGTATATAGGGGACAGTATTATAGTAGTTATATTCTTGTATATAGGGGCAGTATTATAGTAGTTATATTCTTGTATATAGGAGCAGTATTATAGTAGTTATAGTCTTGTATATAGGGGACAGTATTATAGTAGTTATATTCTTGTATATAGGAGCAGTATTATAGTAGTTATATTCTTGTATATAGGGGGCAGTATTATAGTAGTTATATTCTTGTATATAGGGGCAGTATTATAGTAGTTATATTCTTGTATATAGGGGCAGTATTATAGTAGTTATATTCTTGTATATAGAGGGCAGTATTATAGTCGTTATATTCTTGTATATAGGAGCAGTATTATAGTAGTTATATGCTTGTATATAGGAGCAGTATTATAGTAGTTATATTCTTGTATATAGGGGGCAGTATTATAGTAGTTATATTCTTGTATATAGGGGCAGTATTATAGTAGTTATATTCTTGTATATAGGGGACAGTATTATAGTAGTTATATTCTTGTATATAGGGGCAGTATTATAGTAGTTATATTCTTGTATATAGGGGGCAGTATTATAGTAGTTATATTCTTGTACATAGGGGGCTTTAGCCTTATAGTAGTTATAGTCTTGTATATAGGGGACAGTATTATAGTTGTTATATTCTTGTATATAGGGGCAGTATTATAGTAGTTATATTCTTGTATATAGGAGCAGTATTATAGTAGTTATAGTCTTGTATATAGGGGACAGTATTATAGTAGTTATATTCTTGTATATAGGAGCAGTATTATAGTAGTTATATTCTTGTATATAGGGGGCAGTATTATAGTAGTTATATTCTTGTATATAGGGGCAGTATTATAGTAGTTATATTCTTGTATATAGGGGCAGTATTATAGTAGTTATATTCTTGTATATAGAGGGCAGTATTATAGTCGTTATATTCTTGTATATAGGAGCAGTATTATAGTAGTTATATTCTTGTATATAGGAGCAGTATTATAGTAGTTATATTCTTGTATATAGGGGGCAGTATTATAGTAGTTATATTCTTGTATATAGGGGCAGTATTATAGTAGTTATATTCTTGTATATAGGGGGCAGTATTATAGTAGTTATATTCTTGTATATAGGAGCAGTATTATAGTATTTATATTCTTGTATATAGGAGCAGTATTATAGTAGTTATATTCTTGTATATAGGGGGCAGTATTATAGTAGTTATATTCTTGTATATAGGAGCAGTATTATAGTAGTTATAGTCTTGTATATAGGGGGCAGTATTATAGTAGTTATATTCTTGTATATAGGAGCAGTATTATAGTAGTTATAGTCTTGTATATAGGGGACAGTATTATAGTAGTTATATTCTTGTATATAGGAGCAGTATTATAGTAGTTATATTCTTGTATATAGGAGCAGTATTATAGTAGTTATATTCTTGTATATAGGAGCAGTATTATAGTAGTTATATTCTTGTATATAGGGGCAGTATTATAGTAGTTATATTCTTGTATATAGGGGGCATTATTATAGTAGTTATAGTCTTGTATATAGGGGACAGTATTATAGTAGTTATATTCTTGTATATAGGAGCAGTATTAGGGCACTTTCAGACGTGGCGGAATTGCAGTGGAATTCTTCAGTGGTCGTTTTTTGCAGTTGTTTCAATACATTTTTAGGCAAGTTAGTTCAGTCGTGGCGGAAAACTCCACTGCGGAGTAGAACTTTCCTTCCGCAGCATGCACTGTCTGTTGCGGAGAAGAACCGAATTTCCGCCTTTGCAATGCAAAAACTGAAATCTGTGGCAAGTCAAAATTCTGCACCAACATTTGCAGCGGAAAAATTCCGCCACGTCTGAACGTGCCCTTACACTGCGGTTGTTATATTTGAGGATGTGTACTTCGCTGCTCACTCATCATTACAGAGGAAAAAGACCCAAAATTTTTTTTAATGGAGAATAGATTTTCCTGATGTAAAGAGCTGGGAAACTGTTTACTGGTGGACAGGTGAATATAATCTATTGTCCCCTGTTATCAGCCATTTTAGGCTGGGGGGGGCTGATGGTAATATTCTTCAATAGGATGAGTGACAGAAAGTGCATAAAGTTTCCTATCCCCCATGATAACTATTTAGTGACAAATCTCCAGCACTGAGAGACGTTTACATTCATATATGTGACTGATATCAGATGCTCTTGTCAGTGCCGCACCCTCCGAGCAGGTCAGATCCAGTTAAAGGGATACACTGGGACACGCATCAGTCACATATCCCGTTCTAGGGATATGTGCGGGTACCAGAGGTGGGACCCGCATCTATCTGTTGTTTATGACTTATCCTGTGGATATATCATTAATGTCTCTGATAGCAAAACCCCTTTAAGGGCATAAATTCTGCCACCACTAGGGGGAGTACGCTACATATAAATGTATTATTATTGATAGGTCCTGTCAAAATACCTGTGCAGTGAGCTCCCCCTAGTGGCAGCTGCAGTAGGACATCATTTTATTATGTAACATATTGGATGTGTGAGGGGAACCAGGGGGTTGTAACCATTAAAGAAAAAAAGCGAAACACAAATTACAATAATTTTGCATCCACGAAGAAATACCAGAATGCACCAGGCTGTCTTTTTTTGGATCATTTTTGGATTTTCTAATGTTCCAGAGAGGGGCAGACGGACGTCCGTGTTTAGATATCGATCCTCTGATACACGTTGACCAGCGCTCGTGTTTCTTTGTGATAGACATTATAAGAGTTCTGGACATATTAAATGAATTAAATTATAGGAACACTTTCCTGCCCAAGACCCCCACTAACCCCCGTCCCATCCTAACAATATAATAATATAATTACATGTAAACCACTAAAACATCACAGACCTCCCATAACGCCATGTATAATGTATATCAATATCTTCATCTTCCATTGACCGCTAAACCCCTCCCGACCACCAGGGCTATGCCAGGAATACCATCACTGACCCCAAACCTCCCCATGTAAAAGTCTGTGATGTCATTTATGTAGAAAGTTGGCAAAGTCGGTATAATCGGGGGCATGTGGACCCCTATGCTCTTGGAAACCTAAGGAAAAAATAAATAGTTCCGCAGCACCCAGTCCAGACGATCAGACGAGTCTTATTAAATCCCAGGAGTCGACTATCAAACCTGGGAACACCAATTTACACCCCGCTCGCCCCGTCCCTGTCACCTTCCTGCTGGTTAATAGGACACAGACAACTCTCTCTAAAAGAGAACTGACAATTCATTTCTGAGGAGTCCGGGAGCTCGTTACTGAGCGGCACCGACCGCGGATCTGTAATGACTGAGAAACAGTGCGCCAAGTTAGGAAGCAACGTGACTCACCGCGAGACTGATGTACAAAGCCGAGGTGTCAACCCTGCAATAATAACTAAAGAGCAAAGGGCACATGTAGCAGAGCCGAGATTGTCATGTAGTGTTAGGACTGCAGGTTACATCTACTGCACAACCAGTACTCAGAGAGTTATCACTGTTATCTGTGCTGTTACATAGGACTGCAGGTTACATCTACTGCACAACCAGTACTCAGAGAGTTATCACTGTGTTATCTGTGGTGTTACATAGGACTGCAGGTAACATCTACTACATTATCTGTACTCAGAGAGTTATCACTGTGTTATCTGTGGTGTTACATAGGACTGCAGGTAACACTACTACATTATCTGTACTCAGAGAGTTATCACTGTGTGTTATCTGTGGGGTTACATAGGACTGCAGGTAACATCTACTACATTATCTGTACTCAGAGAGTTATCACTGTGTTATATGTACTGTTACATAGGACTGCAGGTGACATCTACTACATTATCTGTACTCAGAGAGTTATCACTGTGTTATCTGTGGTGTTACATAGGACTGCAGGTAATAATACTACATTATCTGTACTCAGAGAGTTATCACTGTGTTATCTGTGGTGTTACATAGGACTGCAGGTAACACTACTACATTATCTGTACTCAGAGAGTTATCACTGTTATCTGTGGTGTTGCATAGGACTGCAGGTAACATCTTCTACATTATCTGTACTCAGAGAGTTATGACTGTGTTATCTGTGGTGTTACATAGGACTGCAGGTAACATCTACTACATTATCTGTACTCAGAGAGTTATCACTGTGTTATCTGTGGTGTTACATAGGACTGCAGGTAACACTACTACATTATCTGTACTCCGAGAGTTATCACTGTGTTATCTGTGGTGTTACATATGACTGCAGGTAACATCTACTACATTATCTGTACTCAGAGAGTTATCACTGTTATCTGTGGTGTTACATAGGACTGCAGGTAACACTACTACATTATCTGTACTCAGAGAGTTATCACTGTTATCTGTGGTGTTACATAGGACTGCAGGTAACACTACTACATTATCTGTACTCAGAGTTATCACTGTGTTATCTGTGGTGTTACATAGGACTGCAGGTAACATCTACTACATTATCTGTACTCAGAGAGTTATCACTGTGTTATCTGTGGTGTTACATAGGACTGCAGGTAACACTACTACATTATCTGTACTCAGAGTTATCACTGTGTTATCTGTGGTGTTACATGGGACTGCAGGTAACATCTACTACATTATCTGTACTCAGAGCGTTATCACTGTGTTATCTGTGGTGTTACATGGGACTGCAGGTAACATCTACTACATTATCTGTACTCAGAGAGTTATCACTGTGTGTTATCTGTGGTGTTACATAGGACTGCAGGTAACATCTACTACATTATCTGTACTCAGAGAGTTATCACTGTGTTATCTGTGGTGTTACATAGGACTACAGGTGACATCTACTACATTATCTGTACTCAGAGCGTTATCACTGTGTTATCTGTGGTGTTACATAGGACTGCAGGTAACATCTACTACATTATCTGTAATCAGAGAGTTATCACTGTGTTATCTGTGGTGTTACATAGGACTGCAGGGAACATCTACTACATTATTTGTAATCAGAGAGTTATCACTGTATTATCTGTGGTGTTACATAGGACTGCAGGGAACATCTACTACATTATCTGTAATCAGAGAGTTATCACTGTGTATTATCTGTGGTGTTACATAGGACTGCAGGTAACCTCTACTACATTATCTGTACTCAGAGAGTTATCACTGTATTATCTGTGGTGTTACATAGGACTGCAGGTAACATCTACTACATTATCTGTACTCAGAGAGTTATCACTGTGTTATCTGTGGTGTTACATAGGACTACAGGTAACATCTATTACATTATCTGTACTCAGAGAGTTATCACTGTGTTATCTGTGGTGTTACATAGGACTGCAGGTAACATCTACTACATTATCTGTACTCAGAGAGTTATCACTGTGTTATCTGTGGTGTTACATAGGCCTGCAGGTAACATCTACTGCATTATCTGTAATTAGAGCGTTAACACTGTGTTATCTGTGTGTTACATAGGACTTCAGGTAACATCTACTACATTATCTGTACTCAGAGAGTTATCACTGTGTTATCTGTGGTGTTACATAGGACTGCAGGTAACATCTACTACATTATCTGTAATCAGAGAGTTATCACTGTGTTATCTGTGGTGTTACATGGGACTGCGGGTATCATCTACTACATTATCATCATTTACATTAGTCTGGGCAGTGGGTCTATGGGTTCTTCATTGTCCATTACCCCCATGATCTGTGTTTGGGATATCGGTGCCCCCCTCCCCCTGGTCACATGTAGCGGTCCTCTCCTGCAGTGGGGGTAGATTACTCGCAGGTTGAGGTCGCGCTCCGCGCTGGGGGTAACATTGTGATATTATAGATAGTAGTTGATCCCAGAAGCTGACAGTCTAGTAAATCCGCTCAGTGACTCCGCGCTGCGTCTGTCAAACGTTCTCTCCCATAAATGCTGCCGTCTGGCTGAGCGCTGATAACCGCACATTTCGTTTAGAGGACCTTCGTGCGCTGGTAAACTCGGCGTCCGTCTACTCCGCAGTCTCGTCACATCTCCGGAATTTTAATTTAACGCCATATCTGCTTTGTGCTCACAACCTGTCTGATTCACAGCTGAAAAATGAACTGGTGTCAGAGTGAGCAGAGAGGCATCACCCATCATCCGCAATCCTATTACTGCTGTCACAGACACCGAGTGATTCCTTAATCAGCACCGAGCTGAAGGGTTAAACAGCTGAAATCCTGCGCAGGTTACTATGAAGCTGAAAGGAAAGGGTTAAATACATTCTACAGGGAAGGCAAATTCTGTTATAATCCATAGAGAGAACACTAGACCTGACCATAATACTATTCTATTACACTCTATACGTCTCTAGTGATTGGACAGGCTGCATTCTCAGTGATGTCACCGCTGCTCTCTAGTGACTGGATAGGCTGCATTCTCAGTGATGTCACCGCTGCTCTCTAGTGACTGGATAGGCTGCATTCTCAGTGATGTCACCGCTGCTCTCTAGTGAGTGGATAGGCTGCACTCTCAGTGATGTCACCGCTGCTCTCTAGTGAATGGATAGGCTGCATTCTCAGTGATGTCACCGCTACTCTTTAGTGAATAGATAGGCAGCATTCTCAGTGATGTCACCGCTGTTCTCTAGTGAATGGATAGGCTGTATTCTCAGTGATGTCACTGCTGCTCTCTAGTGAATGGATAGGCTGCATTCTCAGTGATGTCACTGCTGCTCTCTAGTGAATGGATAGGCTTCATTCTCAGTGATGTCACCACTGCTCTCTAGTGAATGGATAGGCTGCATTCTCAGTGATGTCACCGCTACTCTTTAGTGAATTGATAGGCTGCATTCCCAGTGATGTCACTGCTGCTCTCTAGTGAATGGATAGGCTGCATTCCCAGTGATGTCACCGTTGCTCTCTAGTGAATGGATAGGCTGTATTCTCAGTGATGTCACCGCTGCTCTCTAGTGAATGGATAGGCTGCATTCTCAGTGATGTCACTGCTGCTCTCTAGTGAATGGATAGACTGTATTCTCAGTGATGTCACCGCTGCTCTCTAGTGAATGGATAGGCTGTATTCTCAGTGATGTCACTGCTGCTCTCTAGTGAATGGATAGGCTGCATTCTCTGTGATGTCACTGCTGCTCTCTAGTGAATGGATAGGCTGCATTCTCCGTTATGTCACTGCTGCTCTCTAGTGAATGGATAGGCTGCATTCTCAGTGATATCACCGCTGCTCTCTAGTGAATGAATAGGCTGCATTCTCAGTGATGTCACCTCTGCTCTCTAGTGATTGGATAGGCTGCAGTCTCAGTGATGTCACCGCTGCTCTCTAGTGAATTGATAGGCTGCATTCTCAGTAATGTCACCGCTGCTCTCTAGTGAATGGATAGGCTGCATTCTCAGTGATGTCACTGCTGCTCTCTAGTGAATAGATAGGCTGCATTCTCAGTGATGTCACCGCTGCTCTCTAGTGAATGGATAGGCTGCATTCCCAGTGATGTCACTGCTGCTCTCTAGTGAATGGATAGGCTGCATTCTCTGTGATGTCACTGCTGCTCTCTAGTGAATGGATAGGCTGCATTCTCCGTTATGTCACTGCTGCTCTCTAGTGAATGGATAGGCTGCATTCTCAGTGATATCACCGCTGCTCTCTAGTGAATGAATAGGCTGCATTCTCAGTGCTGTCACCACTGCTCTCTAGTAAATGGATAGGCTGCAGTCTCAGTGATGTCACCGCTGCTCTCTAGTGAATGGATAGGCTGCAGTCTCAGTGATGTCACCGCTGCTCTCTAGTGAATGGATAGGCTGTATTCTCAGTGATGTCACCGCTGCTCTCTAGTGAATGGATAGGCTGTATTCTCAGTGATGTCACCGCTGCTTTCTAGTGAATGGATAGGCTGTATTCTCAGTGATGTCACCGCTGCTCTCTAGTGAGTGGATAGGCTGCAGTCTCAGTGATGTCACCGCTGCTCTCTAGTGAATGGATGGGCTGCATTCTCAGTGATGTCACCGCTGCTCTCTAGTGAGTGGATAGGCTGCAGTCTCAGTGATGTCACCGCTGCTCTCTAGTGAATGGATAGGCTGCAGTCTCAGTGATGTCACCGCTGCTCTCTAGTGAATGGATAGGCTGTATTCTCAGTGATGTCACCGCTGCTCTCTAGTGAATGGATAGGCTGTATTCTCAGTGATGTCACCGCTGCTTTCTAGTGAATGGATAGGCTGTATTCTCAGTGATGTCACCGCTGCTCTCTAGTGAATGGATAGGCTGCATTCTCAGTGATGTCACCGCTGCTCTCTAGTGAATGGATAGACTGCATTCTCAGTGATGTCACCGCTGCTCTCTAGTGAATGGATAGGCTGTATTCTCAGTGATGTCACCGCTGCTCTCTAGTGAATGGATAGGCTATATTCTCAGTGATGTCACCGCTGCTCTCTAGTGAATGGATAGGCTGCATTCTCAGTGATGTCACCGCTGCTCTCTAGTGAATGGATAGGCTGTATTCTCAGTGATGTCACTGCTGCTCTCTAGTGAATGGATAGGCTGCATTCTCCGTTATGTCACTGCTGCTCTCTAGTGAATGGATAGGCGGCATTCTCAGTGATATCACCGCTGCTCTCTAGTGAATGAATATCCTGCATTCTCAGTGTTGTCACCTCTGCTCTCTAGTGAATGGATAGGCTGCAGTCTCAGTGATGTCACCGCTGCTCTCTAGTGAATGGATAGGCTGCAGTCTCAGTGATGTCACCGCTGCTCTCTAGTGAATGGATAGGCTGCAGTCTCAGTGATGTCACCACTGCTCTCTAGTGAATGGATAGGCTGTATTCTCAGTGATGTCACCGCTGCTCTCTAGTGAATGGATAGGCTGTATTCTCAGTGATGTCACCGCTGCTCTCTAGTGAATGGATAGGCTGCATTCTCAGTGATGTCACCGCTGCTCTCTAGTGAATGGATAGGCTGCATTCTCAGTGATGTCACCACTACTCTCTAGTGAATGGATAGGCTGCATTCTCAGTGATGTCACCGCTGCTCTCTAGTGAATGGATAGGCTGCATTCTCAGTGACGTCACCGCTGCTCTCTAGTGAATGGATAGGCTGCATTCTCAGTGATGTCACCGCTGCTCTCTAGTTAATAAGCAGTTCTATTTCCTCCCTCCATGGACTTGTATTGATATGTGACATCAGTTGCTGTAAATGTCTTCAGCTCTTGAGCAGTTCCTATAGGTGAAGTAATATTTGGGTTTTTTGATGTCTGTCTTATTCTGTGTAAATTATATTTTAGTTTGATTTGTTGACTTTAGAAATAGATAAAATTTTCATACATATGGAAGAAGGAGCCGAATATCCGGAGACCTTACACAAGGAAAAAACCTTAAAGCTGCAAAGAGTGAATAAATATGTGGAGATGGCGAATCTATCACCATAACGGCAGAGCGTTCCGAGGAAATATCCAAGCGAGCAAAAGTAATGGAGGCGACTGTCACATTAATGCAGAGACAATGCGCTTTGATCTTATATATTTTCTTGATCTCTTGATATCTGGAGCCGCAGTTCCGTCTCCTTTCCATAAAACATTTGCGCTGCTGTTTTACTTTATGCCGCGGAGTTTCTTTGAATGTTTTCTGGCGCTCGGTGACCTTAAGTTTT
Source organism: Rhinoderma darwinii (assembly GCF_050947455.1). Lineage (NCBI taxonomy): Eukaryota > Metazoa > Chordata > Amphibia > Anura > Rhinodermatidae > Rhinoderma > Rhinoderma darwinii. Next base: position 406,729,080 of record NC_134690.1, read on the forward strand.
GTTCACAGTTTCAAAGTTATCGGAGATCCATGAAAACACGTTTCTCCCGTATCCTGCTGCCTCCACCTGAAGAGGTAAATACGGGGGGGGGGGGGGGGGGGGGGCTTCCATTATTTCTCGGGGTGCAGATATTCTTGTGGGGTCACCTTCTAACTCCAGTCTAGTTGCAGTATGGGGGCTGCCACATCAAGTCTCTACCTGTCTCCCCTGGTTCCAGCGCCTGCCCGCCATAGAAACCATGCTATTACAATGGGGCCCAGAAGGGGACCAGGTCCAGAACCCCTAGGAGCAGAGACGGGGGTAGGGCTTCACATTAGGAGGGGGGGGGAGTCCTCACTTTTATATTGTATTAAGACCCCCTCTGGTTTTATTATCAGATCTTTATCTAAAGATGTAAAGGATGTGCCAGACACAGCTTTTGTTTCGACGCCCGTGTGTAATCAGTCTGCACCTGCTCCTAAGTCTGAGAGAGTGACACGATCTTCTACCAGTCAGGCTGGGAGACTGAGGAGTGGGAGAGCCTATCACAGCCTGGCCAGACGGATCTAGCTCCCGCCTCTGTCTATTAATACCTTCATTTCCTGCTTCACCTTTGCCCGTGATTCTGCTTGTTTCCTGGCTCTGCTGCTGCTTGTACTATTTGTCCTCTGCTTCATATTGACCCTGGCTTTACTGACTACTCTCTTGCTCTGCGTTTGGTACCTCGTACACTCCTGGTTTGACTCGGCTTGTTCACTACTCTTGAAGCTCTCGGTGTTGCCGTGGGCATCTGCCCCTTTTCCCTCTGCTTCTCTGTACCCTTGTCTGTCTGTCTGTCGTGCACATAGTGAGAGTAGGGACCGTCACCCAGTTGTATCCCGTTGCCTAGGACGGGCCACTGCAAGTAGGCAGGGACTGAGTGGCGTGTAGATTAGGGCTCACCTGTCTGTCTCCCTACCCCGTCATTACAAAAGATCTTTTTGACGACCCTCTATGGGCAGCAAGTTTGCTATAGAGTTTGTAAAGTGACACCAAAAGTGGGTGTTCGTTCCAAGGAGGCCACGTGTATTAACGAGAAAGGGGAAAATGGCGCAAATTCTGGCTCAAAGCAGGCGTCGATTTGGTTTTCTGACTGCCAGTTGGTTTAACATATGGCAAAAATGTATTAAGAGGCGTTCACCTTCCAATAAATATGGCACTAATCACTCCAGCCGGAGTAAACTTGGGCCGACATGTTCATGATTAGATACAGGACGATCATGTCCATTTCTTTTTTACTTTCTGCTTCAAATTTTGTGTCATGTCTATTGGAAGGAGAATTCCACGTTCCGCATATTGTGAAGTCATTAAGATAATGCAGGAGAAGACGCTTGGGGGGGGACACAATGTTGGTTATGAGTCCAAACCACTTCAGCTCCAGTTTTACGTTGCTCAGAATCTCCTAACAAGACTTTGAGGAACATCTTGACCAGTTGAGAAGGGTTCAGGTCCATGATAAGTGATAAGTTCTCCTTGTGGGGGAGGTCAGTAGATAGTCCGGCTATGAGGTAAGAGACACCCCCATAGCCGTTTCTGGACTGGCATTTCCTCTTAGCTGGGGCAAGTTACATCATCGTGACCACATGATGACATCACTGGATGGGTTGGCTCATGAAGACACTCCCCTTTTTAAGCTGATAATAGGAGACATAGACAGTGGTCATGCTGAGACAATACCTGTAACGTCAGATGGTCAGATGTCTTCAGTCTGGGCAGGGTCGGGCTCGGGGGTGGACAGGGCGCACCAGTTGTCTCTGCTGATGGGGCACCACAGATGGCCTGGCACTCGGAGCTTGTGACCATCACAAATCCTAATATTCACTGTATTGTAGTCTTATATATATATTGTATACTGCTGGTATTAGATGACTATACGTATGGTGCTGTTATTTGGTGACTGTGTGTTGCCATTACTTGAGCACTGGGCGGTGGTATTTCCTATGGCACGGCTACTTAGGCACCATATAGTATTATTTTTTCAGTGGCCAATTCATGTAGCTGTTATTTAGGCGCCACCCTGTATGACCTTGATAATGGTATCGTCATTTTTACCCGGTATGACAGTACGAAGGTGGCACACAGGGTGCCATCCAACCTAAGGCCGGCCCTGAGTCTGGGCTCCACCAGGGGCTGGACGGAAGAAGAAGCTGCAGGCGGCGCCGGGCGCCAGGACGTCGCAGACAGATTGTTGCATTAGATTGTTGCATTATTTGGGCTCCGTAGAACAGAAGCTGTTACGTATTATTGACTATGGGAAATCCGATACGCTGATCATTTCCATGCAGCCGGCCACATCGGATTAGCTGCTGATTTTCATTTTACACCATTGTCAGAGATTGTGCCGGGACCCCCCGTAATTAATGATTTTTAGTCTCTGGATGATGGTAGAAATTGGATAATCAATACATACCAGTATTTACCAAGGACTTGTTTGCTGACAGAAGACTCAGGGTGGACGTTTTCATACCTACACAAGGGAATATAAGATTTAAAGGGCAATCCACATCAAAACCACCTCTAGGACCCCCCATCCCCCCGTTCTTCATTTAAAGGGAAAAAGGAGCAGTAAGCCCCCCCCCCCTCCCCGTGAGCAGAACCATGTTAGGACGAGTGTACATGTTAATGTTTGTTTTCAATAAATGCAAGCCGTGATCTTGAAACAAAAAATCTATTAGGAAATTGCGGACTCCTCATTATACTGTGGTTAAGCTTATTTTCTATAGGATTGGACGGCATCTTTCGTGATGGTACAAATCCTTCTAGAGACCAGGAATAGAGCGGATGGTCGTGTGGTTGGGTAGGTCTTATACACAGAGATTTACATGTCACTTAGATGAGGTTATGGAGTGGACGGTCGAGTTGTTGGGTAGGTCTTATACACAGAGGTTTACATGTCACTTGGATGAGGTTATGGAGTGGACGGTCGTGTGGTTGGGTAGGTCTTATACACAGAGGTTTACATGTCACTTGGATGAGGTTATGGAGCGGACGGTCGTGTTGTTGGGTAGGTCTTATACACAGAGGTTTACATGTCACTTGGATGAGGTTATGGAGCGGACGGTCGAGTCGTTGGGTAGGTCTTATACACAGAGGTTTACATGTCACTTGGATGAGGTTATGGAGCGGATGGTCGTGTTGTTGGGTAGGTCTTATACACAGAGGTTTACATGTCGCTTGGATGAGGTTATGGAGCGGATGGTCGTGTTGTTGGGTAGGTCTTATACACAGGTTTACATGTCGCTTGGATGAGGTTATGGAGTGGACGGTCGTGTGGTTGGGTAGGTCTTATACACAGAGGTTTACATGTCACTTGGATGAGGTTATGGAGCGGACGGTCGAGTTGTTGGGTAGGTCTTATACACAGAGGTTTACATGTCACTTGGATGAGGTTATGGAGCGGATGGTCGTGTTGTTGGGTAGGTCTTATACACAGAGGTTTACATGTCGCTTGGATGAGGTTATGGAGCGGATGGTCGTGTTGTTGGGTAGGTCTTATACACAGAGGTTTACATGTCGCTTGGATGAGGTTATGGAGCGGATGGTCGTGTTGTTGGGTAGGTCTTATACACAGAGGTTTACATGTCACTTGGATGAGATTATGGAGCGGACGGTCGTGTTGTTGGGTAGGTCTTATACACAGAGGTTTACATGTCACTTGGATGAGGTTATGGAGTGGACGGTCGTGTGGTTGGGTAGGTCTTATACACAGAGGTTTACATGTCACTTGGATGAGGTTATGGAGCGGACGGTCGTGTGGTTGGGTAGGTCTTATACACAGAGGTTTACATGTCGCTTGGATGAGGTTATGGAGCGGACGGTCGTGTTGTTGGGTAGGTCTTATACACAGAGGTTTACATGTCACTTGGATGAGGTTATGGAGCGGACGGTCGTGTTGTTGGGTAGGTCTTATACACAGAGGTTTACATGTCACTTGGATGAGGTTATGGAGCGGACGGTCGTGTGGTTGGGTAGGTCTTATACACAGAGGTTTACATGTCACTTGGATGAGGTTATGGAGTGGACGGTCGTGTTGTTGGGTAGGTCTTATACACAGAGGTTTACATGTCACTTGGATGAGGTTATGGAGCGGACGGTCGTGTTGTTGGGTAGGTCTTATACACAGGTTTACATGTCACTTGGATGAGATTATGGAGCGGACGGTCGTGTTGTTGGGTAGGTCTTATACACAGAGGTTTACATGTCACTTGGATGAGGTTATGGAGTGGACGGTCGTGTGGTTGGGTAGGTCTTATACACAGAGGTTTACATGTCACTTGGATGAGGTTATGGAGCGGACGGTCGTGTGGTTGGGTAGGTCTTATACACAGAGGTTTACATGTCGCTTGGATGAGGTTATGGAGCGGACGGTCGTGTTGTTGGGTAGGTCTTATACACAGAGGTTTACATGTCACTTGGATGAGGTTATGGAGTGGACGGTCGTGTTGTTGGGTAGGTCTTATACACAGAGGTTTACATGTCACTTGGATGAGGTTATGGAGCGGACGGTCGTGTTGTTGGGTAGGTCTTATACACAGAGGTTTACATGTCACTTGGATGAGGTTATGGAGTGGACGGTCGTGTTGTTGGGTAGGTCTTATACACAGAGGTTTACATGTCACTTGGATGAGATTATGGAGCGGACGGTCGTGTTGTTGGGTAGGTCTTATACACAGAGGTTTACATGTCACTTGGATGAGGTTATGGAGTGGACGGTCGTGTTGTTGGGTAGGTCTTATACACAGAGGTTTACATGTCACTTGGATGAGGTTATGGAGCGGACGGTCGTGTTGTTGGGTAGGTCTTATACACAGAGGTTTACATGTCGCTTGGATGAGGTTATGGAGCGGACGGTCGTGTTGTTGGGTAGGTCTTATACTCAGAGGTTTACATGTCACTTGGATGAGGTTATGGAGTGGACAGTCGAGTTGTTGGGTAGGTCTTATACACAGAGGTTTACATGTCACTTGGATGAGGTTATGGAGTGGACGGTTGAGTTGTTGGGTAGGTCTTATACACAGAGGTTTACATGTCACTTGGATGAGGTTATGGAGCGGACGGTTGAGTTGTTGGTAGGTCTTATACACAGAGGTTTACATGTCACTTGGATGAGGTTATGGAGCGGACGGTCGTGTTGTTGGGTAGGTCTTATACACAGAGGTTTACATGTCACTTGGATGAGGTTATGCAGCGGACGGTTGTGTTGTTGGGTAGGACTTATACACAGAGGTTTACATGTCACTCGGATGAGGTTATGGAGCGGACGGTCGTGTTGTTGGGTAGGTCTTATACACAGGTTTACATGTCACTTGGATGAGATTATGGAGCGGACGGTCGTGTTGTTGGGTAGGTCTTATACACAGAGGTTTACATGTCACTTGGATGAGGTTATGGAGTGGACGGTCGTGTGGTTGGGTAGGTCTTATACACAGAGGTTTACATGTCACTTGGATGAGGTTATGGAGCGGACGGTCGTGTGGTTGGGTAGGTCTTATACACAGAGGTTTACATGTCGCTTGGATGAGGTTATGGAGCGGACGGTCGTGTTGTTGGGTAGGTCTTATACACAGAGGTTTACATGTCACTTGGATGAGGTTATGGAGTGGACGGTCGTGTTGTTGGGTAGGTCTTATACACAGAGGTTTACATGTCACTTGGATGAGGTTATGGAGCGGACGGTCGTGTTGTTGGGTAGGTCTTATACACAGAGGTTTACATGTCACTTGGATGAGGTTATGGAGTGGACGGTCGTGTTGTTGGGTAGGTCTTATACACAGAGGTTTACATGTCACTTGGATGAGATTATGGAGCGGACGGTCGTGTTGTTGGGTAGGTCTTATACACAGAGGTTTACATGTCACTTGGATGAGGTTATGGAGTGGACGGTCGTGTTGTTGGGTAGGTCTTATACACAGAGGTTTACATGTCACTTGGATGAGGTTATGGAGCGGACGGTCGTGTTGTTGGGTAGGTCTTATACACAGAGGTTTACATGTCGCTTGGATGAGGTTATGGAGCGGACGGTCGTGTTGTTGGGTAGGTCTTATACTCAGAGGTTTACATGTCACTTGGATGAGGTTATGGAGTGGACAGTCGAGTTGTTGGGTAGGTCTTATACACAGAGGTTTACATGTCACTTGGATGAGGTTATGGAGTGGACGGTTGAGTTGTTGGGTAGGTCTTATACACAGAGGTTTACATGTCACTTGGATGAGGTTATGGAGCGGACGGTTGAGTTGTTGGGTAGGTCTTATACACAGAGGTTTACATGTCACTTGGATGAGGTTATGGAGCGGACGGTCGTGTTGTTGGGTAGGTCTTATACACAGAGGTTTACATGTCACTTGGATGAGGTTATGGAGCGGACGGTTGTGTTGTTGGGTAGGACTTATACACAGAGGTTTACATGTCACTCGGATGAGGTTATGGAGCGGACGGTCGTGTTGTTGGGTAGGTCTTATACACAGAGGTTTACATGTCGCTTGGATGAGGTTATGGAGTGGACAGTCGTGTTGTTGGGTAGGTCTTATACACAGAGGTTTACATGTCGCTCGGATGAGGTTACGCACAGCGCTGGCGTCGAGATGTGTCACACCGGGGACCTGTGATTTCTGCTTTTACATTTGGATAAGGAAGTGACAATCAGATGCAGAATCTGACGTGTTAATTGGACCCGTCTAGCGGAGGAGCTGACGAGGGCGTTTACCCCTTCGGTGGTGAGATGTTGATAACGAGCAGGTAGCTGAAAATCAGAGGTTTAACCCCAGCCGTCCTGCCGCATGGCTCTAGTATAACGACCCCCCCTCCTCATGCATTGAGTTATAACCAAATAAACTTTTGCACCATAAATTAAGCCCCAACTTTGAGTCAGTTTTGCAGAGAATGGAGGAAGGTAATATCGTAGTGTCGTAATATCGTCGTAGTGTCGTAGTGTTGTAGTGTCATAATGTCGTAGTGTCGTCGTAGTATTGTAATGTCGTGGTGTCTGGTGTCGTGGTGGTGGCCTAGCAAGGGCCTTACCCCTACTCAGGAGCTGTCCCCCCTCATGGGCCTTCCCTCTTTTTATATATTGCACCGGCTTCAGGTAGTATTTAGATGACATTTGCCTAATTTATGAGCTTAAAATTTTGCAGTTTGTATGCACTGAACTGGAGAAAATCATCACAAATATTCCCTCTAGTGATTGACTTTCTGCTGTCCTTTCTACAAGCATTGGGCAGGGACAGGGGAGAACTGGGGGGATGTAGAGTAGAGCTGGGTGGGATGGAGAGTTAGAGAGAGATAAAGAGTTGGGGTGGGATGGAGAAGAGAGCTGGGGTGGGATGGAGAAGTGAGCTGGGGTGGGATGGAGAAGAGAGCTGGGGTAGGATGGAGAAGAGAGCTGGGGTAGGATGGAGAAGAGAGCTGGGGTAGGAAGGAGTAGAGAGCTGGGGGTGGCATGGAGACAGATTGGGCAGGATGGAGAAGAGAGTTGGGGAGGGTTGGAAAAGAGAGGTAGTGCAAGATGGAGATGAGAGCTGGGGCAGGATGAAGGAAAGCTTGGGTGGGACAGAGAAGAGAGCTTAGGTGTGTGGAAAAGAGAGCTGGGGCAGGATGGAGGTGAGGGCTCGGAGCGGATGGATAAAAGGGCTGGGGTGGGATGGCAAGTACAGCTGGGGGGTGGAGAGAGCTCGGGTATTATGGTGATAAGAGCTGGATCAGGATGGAGAAGAGAGCTGGGATGGGATGGAGAAGAGAGCTCGGGTGGGATGGTGAAGAGCTGGGATGGTGAAGAGAGCTGGGGTGGGATGGAGAAGAGAGCTGGGGTGGGATGGAGAAGAGAGCTGTGGTGGGATGGAGAAGAGAGCTGGGATGGGATGGAGAAGAGAGCTGGGACGGGATGGAGAAGAGAGCTGGGGTGGGTTGGAGAAGAGAGCTGGGGTGGGATGGAGAAGAGAGCTGAGGTGGGATGGAGGAGAGTGCTGGGGTGGGATGGAGAAGAGAGCTGGGGTGGGATGGAGAAGAGAGCTGGGGTGGGATGGAGAAGAGAGCTGGGGTGGGATGGAGAAGAGAGCTGGGGTGGGATGGAGAAGAGAGCTGGGGTGGGATGGAGAAGAGAGCTGGGGTGGGATGGAGAAGAGAGCTGGGGTGGGATGGAGAAGAGAGCTGGGATGGGATGGAGAAGAGAGCTGGGGTGGGATGGAGAAGAGAGCTGGGGTGGGATGGAGAAGAGAGTTGGGGTGGGATGGAGAAGAGAGCTGGGGTGGGATGAAGAAGAGAGCTAGGGTGGGATGGAGAAGAGAGCTTGGGTGGGATGGAGAAGAGAGCTGGGGTGGGGTGGAGAAGAGAGCTGGGGTGGGGTGAGATGAGATGGAGAAGAGAGCTGGTGTGGGATGGAGAAGAGAGCTGGTGTGGGATGGAGAAGAGAGCTGGTGTGGGATGGAGAAGAGAGCGGGGATGGGAGGGAGAAGAGAGCGGGGATGGGAGGGAGAAGAGAGCTGGGATGGGATGGAGAAGAGAGCTCGGGTGGGATGGTGAAGAGCTGGGATGGGATGGTGAAGAGGGGTGGGATGGAGAAGAGAGCTGTGGTGGGATGGAGAAGAGAGCTGTGGTGGGATGAAGAAGAGAGCTGGGGTGGGAAGGAGAAGAGAGCTGGGATGGGATGGAGAAGAGAGCTGGGACGGGATGGAGAAAAGAGCTGGGACGGCATGGAGAAAAGAGCTGGGACGGGATGGAGAAGAGAGCTGGGACGGGATGGTGAAGAGAGCTGGGGTGGAATGGAGAAGAGAGCTGGGGTGGAATGGAGAAGAGAGCTGGGGTGGGATGAAGAAGAGAGCTGGGGTGGGATGGAGTGGAGAAGAGAGCTGGGGTGGGATGGAGAAGAGAGCTGGAGCTGGATGGAGAAGAGAGCTGGAGCTGGATGGAGAAGAGAGCTGGAGCTGGATGGAGAAGAGAGCTGGAGATGGATGGAGAAGAGAGCTGGGGCACGATGGAGACGAGAGGTGGAGCTGGATGGTGAAGAGAGCTGGGGTGGGATGGAGAAGAGAGCTGGGGCGGGATGGAGAAGAGAGCTGGTGTGGGATGGAGAAGAGAGCGGGGATGGGAGGGAGAAGAGAGCGGGGATGGGAGGGAGAAGAGAGCTGGGATGGGATGGAGAAGAGAGCTCGGGTGGGATGGTGAAGAGCTGGGATGGGATGGTGAAGAGGGGTGGGATGGAGAAGAGAGCTGTGGTGGGATGGAGAAGAGAGCTGTGGTGGGATGAAGAAGAGAGCTGGGGTGGGAAGGAGAAGAGAGCTGGGATGGGATGGAGAAGAGAGCTGGGACGGGATGGAGAAAAGAGCTGGGACGGCATGGAGAAAAGAGCTGGGACGGGATGGAGAAGAGAGCTGGGACGGGATGGTGAAGAGAGCTGGGGTGGAATGGAGAAGAGAGCTGGGGTGGAATGGAGAAGAGAGCTGGGGTGGGATGAAGAAGAGAGCTGGGGTGGGATGAAGAAGAGAGCTGGGGTGGGATGGAGTGGAGAAGAGAGCTGGGGTGGGATGGAGAAGAGAGCTGGAGCTGGATGGAGAAGAGAGCTGGAGCTGGATGGAGAAGAGAGCTGGAGCTGGATGGAGAAGAGAGCTGGAGCTGGATGGAGAAGAGAGCTGGGGCACGATGGAGACGAGAGGTGGAGCTGGATGGTGAAGAGAGCTGGGGTGGGATGGAGAAGAGAGCTGGGGTGGGATGGAGAAGAGAGCTGGGGCGGGATGGAGAAGAGAGCTGGGGCGGGATGGAGAAGAGAGCTGGGGCGGGATGGAGAAGAGAGCTGGAGCTGGATGGTGCCTCTCATGTCCTGCAAGTTCATGAAGAATTTTAAAATAAATGATTACAGATGATCGACCTAATTCACAAAATTTTACTTTGAGAGTGTATTTTGATCTTTCCCATTCGTTTTTCAGCCAATCAGAATGACCCGTGTGATATGACTCCTCCCTCCGCATGTATAAGGCCTTATTCAGACGAACGTGTATTACGTCCGTGCTACACGGGTGGAAATCACATGCGTCGCACGGACTTATTTAAGTCAATGGTGCCCTTCTGTCAGGTTGTGATTTTCACGCAGCGTATGTCCGCTGCGTAAAACTCACGACATGTCCTATACTTGCCCGTGTTTTGCGCAGCACGCACCCTTTGAAGTCAATGGGTGCGTGCAAATCGCGCTCCGCACACGGAAGCACTTTCGGGTGCCGCGCGTGATTCGCGCTACAGTAGTAAAAATATGAATGAAAACGGAAAGCACCTCCTGCTTTTATAAACATAAAAACAGAGTGTCATAATGATGCCGGCTGCGCGAAAATCACACAGCCACGCACCATATACAGATGCCACACTGAACTTTTGTGCGCGCAAAACGCAGCGTTTTTTGCGCGTGCAAAACGAACACGTTCGTGTGAATAAGGCCTTAGTCAGGGCTGGATGGGGTCAGTGGCTGCAGGGACAGGGACATTATCAGAGCAGGAGAGAAGAGACACCCAGCATTGTCCCATAGACATCAATGACAGAGAAGCTGCACAGTGTTCCAGGCTCCATCGCGTTCCGTTAGCTGTTGATATCAATAGGGAGCTGCATTGTGAAAGGCCATATTTTATATTTTATATTATCAGAGTGGAGCGAATGGCACAGCGGAACAGATTTACAATTATTCTCTACGGGAGATGTGCTCTCAACGTCTAATATTTATCATTTTCAGAGTAGAACTTTCCGGCGCGTCTGATGTCTTCATATTAAGATGATTGTTTTATTGCTGCTCACTCATGGTTGTGTTGATGGACTTATCTGTCTACCTTCACTTTAGCATGTGGCACTGGCAGCAGATTTGGCCATTTCCTTGGATGGATCTTATCTTGAACAATTTGACTCCCCACATTTTGAATAAAATAGACCAAATATCGACCATGTCACCGTTACCCGCTATAGCACCGATCCTAGTCACTGGCTACGTCCTCGTCCCCCCAAGCAACCAGCACCACCCAGTGTTCTGATTAGGCATTGTGTCACTTTCCACTTCTAGTCCAACCTCTCATACACAATCATGTCGTGCTGTCATGGCTGCCTGTTCGACCTAATAACATCATGAGGTGGAAGAGTCAAGAACAGTCTTGATGGTTGTGAGCTCTAGTGCCAACTTTCCAGAATGTGCGTGAGACTCTCGAAAAAAACTGAGTATATCCCAGACTACTAAGAGAGCAGACAAATCTCACGGGCACCGCGTCTTCCTTATATCATACTCACCTCTCCATATTCCTACAGTCCTCTTCACTCACGGGCACCGCGTCTTCCTTATATCATACTCACCTCTCCATATTCCTACAGTCCTCTTCACTCACGGGCACCGCGTCTTCCTTATATCATACTCACCTCTCCCCATTCCTACAGTCCTCTTCACTCACGGGCACCGCGTCTTCCTTATATCATACTCACATCTCCCCATTCCTACAGTCCTCTTCACTCCCGGGCACTTTGTCTTCTTTATATCATACTCACCTCTCCCCATTCCTACAGTCCTCTTCACTCCCGGGCACCGCGTCTTCTTTATATCATACTCACCTCTACATATTCCTACAGTCCTCTTCACTCCCGGGCACTGCCTCTTCTTTATATCATACTCACCTCTCCATATTCCTACAGTCCTCTTCACTCTCGGGCACTCCGTCTTCTTTATATCATACTCCCCTCTCCATATTCCTACAGTCCTCTTCACTCCCGGGCACTCCGTCTTCTTTATATCATACTCACCTCTCCATATTCCTACAGTCCTCTTCACTCCCGGGCACCGCATCTTCTTTATATCATTATCTCCTCCCCCCATTCCTACAGTCCTCTTCACTCCCGGGCACCGCGTCTTCTTTATATCATACTCCCCTCTCCATATTCCTACAGTCCTCTTCACTCCCGGGCACCGCAACTTCTTTATATCATACTCACCTCTCCCCATTCCTACAGTCCTCTTCACTCCCTTTCACCGCAACTTCTTTATATCATACTCACCTCTCCCTATTCCTACAGTCCTCTTCACTCCCGGGCACCACGTCTTCTTTATATCATACTCACCTCTCCCTATTCCTACAGTCCTCTTCACTCCCGGGCACCGCGTCTTCTTTATATCATACTCACCTCTCCCTATTCCTACAGTCCTCTTCACTCACGGGCACTCCGTCTTCTTTATATCATACTCACCTCTCCCCATTCCTACAGTCCTCTTCACTCCCGGGCATTGCGCAGTTTGCAGCAGCACCTGAGAAGGATGAGGACTCCCGCAATGGAGAGAATTGAGTATATGCACATCTGGTCCGGGCTCTGTTTGTTTTAAAGGGGTCTGGTTTGGCATCGGTATTAAGGGGTCTGTGGACTGTATCAAAGGGTCTCTAGCCTGAGGTTTGTATTGAGGGGTTCTTGTATGAGGTATATATTAAAGGGCTCTGGTCTAGGGTCTATATTAGGGTGGTCTAGTCTGGGTCTGTATTTATGTAAAGAGTCTGGTCTGGGGGGTCTATATTTATTTAAGGGATCTGGTTTCTATAAGGTGTTTGTATTAGTTTAGGGGCTCTGAGTGGGGTCTATGTTTATTTAGAGAGTCCTGTCTGGGGCCTGTATTTTTCTAGGGGGTCATGGGTCTATATTTATTTTGGGGGTCTGTTTGTATTTATTTTGGCCTGATATCTGTAATTTACTAGGGGGTCCAGGGTCTATATTTAGTTTGTGGGTCTGGCTGTTTTTTATTTAGAAGGTCTGGTGTCTTCATTACTGTACTGTAGGAGTCTACTCTGTATTAGTTAAGGGGGTCTGTTCTGGAGTCTGTATTCATTTTGGGGTATGATAATGAGGGCCATATGTGATTCAAATGGCGTATTTTGGGGTGTCTCCTATGTAAATGGCCAGAGCATAAGCTTGAATGGGCGGAGCATAAACTTTAATGGGCGGAGCATATGCTTAAATGGGCGGAGCATACCACCTTATATGCTACTTTTCGAAAATCTACCTGGTGTCCATTCTCAAAAGTTGTCAAGTATGGTTTTTGGTTCCTGTCCCCCCTCTACTCTTAGTATGTATTCCGGCCTGCTCTCAGGTTCCGGCTTTGTCTTCCTCCTATTGGTCACATCTCTTGGTTCCCAGCTGTCCCTTGGTTATGACCCAGGCTCATCTTCTGGATACGTCTTTTATATCTTCCTCGGCCTCCATCCAGTATGAAGACCAAGGGTTCCACCAAAACCAATTATGGCACAAATGATTCATCCCCCCAGGTCCATAACACCTAAAATATCATCACCTATCATGTCAGGGCCAGAAGTTCTTATGAGAAAACTCACGACATTGAGATCAAATTTCTAAGGCTCCGACATAAAACTGATGGTTGGGGGGATAACGTCTCAGTGTTCAGCAAGAAGTGAAGACCCTCCAACTCTTTCCACAGCCGGAGAACGCTGAGCGGGTAGATTGTGATTTCACAGCTTGTCGTCAGTATTCCGGAGCGCGCCAGTCAGTGTCACAGAACGTTTAATCTTCACTAATCCCAAATGGTCCTGGATCGCTCTCGGACTCTCTCCACCCCGGCGTAGCTCCAGGGCTTCACTTAATCAAGAGCCGAGAATTGTGTGTCCAGCGGTGACTGACAGCCGCGCGGCTCTGAGGCCTCATCCAGTCGCTTCATTAGTGGCAGTGATACAAATGTAACAGGTGGATTATTGGAGGAAGCTCAAAGAAATACAAAAATTCTCACCTTGCCGGCGACCGTCTCCGTACAGACAGGATCGTGCTAGTTTGGCCCAGTCTATTGAATGTTGCCGGGGTAATGAGGAGGATGAGGACGGGGACGGCGATGGATCAGAGAATTGAGATTTGGAGGGAAGGAAGGTCAAGGCGCGGAGTGACGGGGGACAGGGAAACATGACAGTTCTGCCGGTCGTGTAATGTGTTGGATATATTTTTGCTAATCAGCCTCTTATCATTGAAGCAGAGAGAGGCGTCTGTTCTGGCCTTATGAAATATTCAGAGCTTTCTCAGGCTCCGCTATGAATAATTCTCACTCTCCGGCCTCGGTTTCTTTTGCCTTAAGTTGGTTTTATAAACTTCAGCCGATATGAGAAGCCGAATAAATAAGCCGGGGGGGAACACTTGTATTCAAAGCAGTGGCGGACACAGACAGCTGAGGGCCCCTGTGCAAGAACAGTATAGGGGCCCCTCGCTCTCCAATATCTCATCATAAATCACCCCGTTAGGTCTCTCTTACAATCTATGAGAAATTGTTAGCCATAAAATTCATGAGTTCAGGCATTTACATGCAATCTAATAGACTGAAGAAGGCTGCTTTAAGGTTACAGTGGCCCCCCTTACCTACTGGGCCCTTGTGCAGCTGCACAGGTTGCACCAATGTTATGTCCGCCCCTGATTCAAAGAGCATTCCCCTTTAAATCCAAAAATCCTTGAGTTGTCCTCCTCTGTTCTATGAAGACATTGTTAGATCCCGGTAGTGCTCCTGTAGATTTACCATGCTGAAGTCTGGAGGAGCCGGATGACAACCTCTTTGGGAGCAGCAGTCGCGTCATGTTGGTTGTCACGCAGCTTTGTCTGCAGCAGATGTGACGGGACATATTGATTCTGTGGGGGCCACTCTTCAGTATACGCCAGGAGCAGTCATTATGCTGCCTGGCTGATAATCAGAGGTGTATGTGTATATACCTGCATGTGTACACGTGTTTATATTCATGCAGTCATACATACACTATGTATGACTTGTGTCTGCGGGTAGAGGCGGCTGGGGTTGTGGCGATGCAATGTTGATAAGTGTGCTAAAATATTGCTATATATATATGAGACTTCTGTAGGGGGGCCCATCAGATATTGGCCCCCTCCTCCATCTCCATATGTAGTATAAACCTGTGCAAGGTTCCTCAGAATACACTGGTGACAGGGTATAGGTATATATGTGTATATGACTACACTGGTGGCAGGGTATAGGTATATATGTGTATATGACTACACTGGTGGCAGGGTATGGGTATATATGTGTATTTGACTACACTGGTGGCAGGGTATGGGTATATATGTGTATATGACTACACTGGTGTCAGGGTATGGGTATATATGTGTATATGACTACACTGGTGTCAGGGTATGGGTATATATGTGTATATGACTACACTGGTGTCAGGGTATGGGTATATATGTGTATATGACTACACTGGTGGCAGGGTATAGGTATTTATGTATATGACTACACTGGTGTCAGGGTATAGGTATTTATGTGTATATGACTACACTGGTGTCAGGGTATAGGTATTTATGTGTATATGACTACACTGGTGTCAGGGTATGGGTATATATGTGTATTTGACTACACTGGTGGCAGGGTATAGGTATTTTGTGTATATGACTACACTGGTGGCAGGGTATAGGTATTTTGTGTATTTGACTACACTGGTGGCAGGGTATAGGTATTTTGTGTATATGACTACACTGGTGGCAGGGTATAGGTATTTTGTGTATATGACTACACTGGTGGCAGGGTATAGGTATTTTGTGTATTTGACTACACTGGTGGCAGGGTATGGGTATATATGTGTATATGACTACACTGGTGGCAGGGTATGGGTATATATGTGTATATGACTACACTGGTGTCAGGGTATGGGTATATATGTGTATATGACTACACTGGTGGCAGGGTATGGGTATATATGTGTATATGACTACACTGGTGGCAGGGTATGGGTATATATGTGTATTTGACTACACTGGTGGCAGGGTATGGGTATATATGTGTATATGACTACACTGGTGTCAGGGTATGGGTATATATGTGTATATGACTACACTGGTGTCAGGGTATGGGTATATATGTGTATATGACTACACTGGTGGCAGGGTATAGGTATTTATGTATATGACTACACTGGTGTCAGGGTATGGGTATATATGTGTATTTGACTACACTGGTGGCAGGGTATAGGTATTTTGTGTATATGACTACACTGGTGGCAGGGTATAGGTATTTTGTGTATTTGACTACACTGGTGGCAGGGTATAGGTATTTTGTGTATATGACTACACTGGTGGCAGGGTATAGGTATTTTGTGTATATGACTACACTGGTGGCAGGGTATAGGTATTTTGTGTATTTGACTACACTGGTGGCAGGGTATGGGTATATATGTGTATATGACTACACTGGTGGCAGGGTATGGGTATATATGTGTATATGACTACACTGGTGTCAGGGTATGGGTATATATGTGTATATGACTACACTGGTGGCAGGGTATGGGTATATATGTGTATATGACTACACTGGTGGCAGGGTATGGGTATATATGTGTATATGACTACACTGGTGTCAGGGTATGGGTATATATGTGTATATGACTACACTGGTGGCAGGGTATGGGTATATATGTGTATATGACTACACTGGTGGCAGGGTATAGGTATTTATGTTATGACTACACTGGTGTCAGTGTGTACTGTGCCCCTGGCATACAGACATTTGATTTCAGCTTTAGTGGCAGGAGGACTGGGCAGGGTCATGCGTTGTAATTGATGTGGCACATCCAGTGACTGTCTCCTCTGTGGAGATGAATGATTTTGTTTTTGGCATTAGTATGAATATTTAAAATGTTAATGTATTTCCTCCAGTGCGCGCAGGATATCTGCAGACCGGGCGCTGGTAATGTGCAGCTGTTATGTGCGGCCACACAGGAGGAGCTCAGTATAGATAACCGATGGACAGTCAGGGGCCTATAGGGACTCCGGGGCTTAGTCCTGGTCTGTGGTGGCCCCTCGTATCCAGCTCCTTGTTGTGTTCTTGTTTATGAACCCCGGGACCTCATGTGTGATTGATTGTCCATTAATCTACTGGAGGAACCACATCAGGTGCTCATTGGTTTCTGGGTCCTGTTCAGGGTTTGTGTGGGATCACCGGCTGTTGTTTGAGCCTCGGATGTCCATATTTTCATTCGTGGTGACTTTGTTCCTTTGTCTCCTGATTTATTATTATTGACTTAACATTAGACAATCTAGACCAGACATTCAGAAACTGCACCAAGTGTATCCCAGTGTATCTCAGTGTATCCCAGTGTATCCCAGTGTATCTCAGTGTATCTCAGTGTATCACAGTGTATCACAGTGTATCACAGTGTATCTCAGTGTATCACAGTGTATCACAGTGTATCTCAGTGTATCACAGTGTATCACAGTGTATCACAGTGTATCTCAGTGTATCACAGTGTATCACAGTGTATCACAGTGTATCTCAGTGTATCACAGTGTATCACAGTGTATCTCAGTGTATCACAGTGTATCACAGTGTATCACAGTGTATCTCAGTGTATCACAGTGTATCTCAGTGTATCTCAGTGTATCTCAGTGTATCTCAGTGTATCACAGTGTATCTCAGTGTATCACAGTGTATCACAGTGTATCTCAGTGTATCTCAGTGTATCACAGTGTATCTCAATGTATCACAGCGTATCACAGTGGGGCGTGTCGTGTGATATTTGGCGCATCTTTCTGCACATTTTTGACACTTTTCTCTTCCTTGCGCCACCTCTTGTCCGGCATAACTTACACCAACATCTCCAGCCAAAAGGAGGAGGCGCGGAATTAATACATTTCACATTTTATGATTTATTAACAAAAAGCTGCAAGAAGTTTCTAAAACTCATAATAAATTTGATCTCCCCCCAGTGTTCTTTCTTCTTGAGGGGGTGGGGTCTTTTTATTAGGGTCTCAAATCGATAATAAAAATAGTAAAACTTTAATAATCTTCTTTCTTTTCTTGTTTTTTTTTTTCTACCACCGCCAAAATCTAAATTCAACTTTTTTTTCTCTCTCTTGTTTTCTTTCTTTCTTTATCTTTCTTTTTTTTTTCTCTCCTCTTTTTTCTTAATCTTCTTCTACTTCTTCTTTAACTGGAGAGGAATTAACTAGGACTGGTCCCGAACAGTATATCGGAGTAACATGTACCATATTTATTAAGAGGAGCACGCCTCTCACTATATAAGACACCTCTCAGGCGGTCCTAAAATCAGAAATTGAAATCTACGCCAGCTTTTAGCAGCTATAGGTTTGCACTGCAATGTGTGCCATTTTTTTGTCTTTGAAAATCATAAATCTATCAGAAACTCGCTGGCCCCCGCCCCCTCCCGATTAACCTCCCCACTTTTCAAAGTGACGAGAGAAAAGAAATGTCGCAAATTTTAGCGGAAAATGTCATGGGACAAAATTTGTAAAACTTGCAAAATTCAACTTGTCTTCCTGTGTGTGCTGGGGTTTCAATATTACATAAAACTGGCGTAAAGCAGATAATAAATTTGCAGACGATGGAACAGAACAATAGAAGCCAGAACACAGTGTAAGAGAACCTTCTTCTTCTCGCACCCTTTCCTCCGTTCCCTCTGTTAATCGCAGGCGTTTCCTGATATTCGGATCTTGGCAGCCTCCGATGTTGGATAAATATGATTTAATTATCTCACTAATAATAATGCCGAGCTCCGGGAACTGTGAATGGAGATATGATTTGGAGGTAGAAGGAACCACAAGGAGCTCCTCCAATCTTTCCTCCGGTCTCCCCTCCGGTCTCTCCTCCGGTCTCTCCTCCGGTCTCTCCTCCGGTTTCTCCTCCGGTTTCTCCTCCAGTCTTTCCTCCAGTCTCTCCTCCAGTCTCTCCTCCAGTCTCTCCTCCAGTCTCTCCTCCAGTCTCCCCTTCAGTCTCTCCTCCAGTCTCTCCTCCAGTCTCTCCTCCAGTCTCTCCTCCAGTCTCTCCTCCAGTCTCTCCTCCAGTCTTTCCTCCAGTCTCTCCTCCAATCTTTCCTCCATTCTCTCCTCCAGTCTTTCCTTCTGTCTTTCCTCCAGTCTCTCCTCCAGTCTTTCCTTCTGTCTCTCCTCCGGTCTCTCCTCCGGTCTCCCCTCCGGTCTCCCCTCCGGTCTCTCCTCCGGTCTCTCCTCCGGTCTCTCCTCCGGTCTCTCCTCCGGTCTCCCCTCCGGTCTCTCCTCCGGTCTCTCCTCCGGTCTCTCCTCCAGTCTCTCCTCCAGTTTCCCCTTCAGTCTTTCCTCCAGTCTCTCCTCCAGTCTCTCCTCCAGTCTCTCCTCCAGTCTCTCCTCCAGTCTTTCCTCCAGTCTCTCCTCCAGTCTCTCCTCCAGTCTCTCCTCCAGTCTCTCCTCCAGTCTTTCCTCCAGTCTCTCCTCCAGTCTCTCCTCCAGTCTCTCCTCCAGTCTTTCCTCCATTCTCTCCTCCAGTCTTTCCTCCAGTCTCTCCTCCAGTCTCTCCTCCATTCTTTCCTCCAGTCTTTCCTCCAGTCTTTCCTCCAGTCTTTCCTCCAGTCTTTCCTCCAGTCTTTCCTCCAGTCTCTCCTCCAGTCTCTCCTCCAGTCTCTCCTCCAGTCTCTCCTCCAGTCTCTCCTCCAGTCTCTCCTCCAGTCTCTCCTCCAGTCTTTCCTCCAGTCTTTCCTCCAGTCTTTCCTCCAGTCTCTCCTCCAGTCTCTCCTCCAGTCTCTCCTCCAGTCTCTCCTCCAGTCTCTCCTCCATTCTTTCCTCCAGTCTTTCCTCCAGTCTCTCCTCCAGTCTCTCATCCAGTCTTTCCTTCAGTCTTTCCTCCAGTCTCTCCTCCAGTCTCTCCTCCAGTTTCCCCTTCAGTCTTTCCTCCAGTCTCTCCTCCAGTCTCTCCTCCAGTCTCTCCTCCAGTCTTTCCTCCAGTCTTTCCTCCAGTCTTTCCTCCAGTCTTTCCTCCAGTCTCTCCTCCAGTCTCTCCTCCAGTCTCTCCTCCAGTCTCTCCTCCAGTCTCTCCTCCAGTCTCTCCTCCAGTCTCTCCTCCAGTCTCTCCTTCAGTCTCTCCTTCAGTCTCTCCTTCAGTCTCTCCTCCAGTCTCTCCTCCAGTCTCTCCTCCAGTCTCTCCTCCAGTCTCTCCTCCAGTCTCTCCTCCAGTCTCTCCTCCAGTCTCTCCTCCAGTCTCTCCTCCAGTCTCTCCTCCAGTCTCTCCTCCAGTCTTTCCTCCAGTCTCTCCTCCAGTCTCTCCTCCATTCTTTCCTCCAGTCTTTCCTCCAGTCTTTCCTCCAGTCTTTCCTCCAGTCTCTCCTCCAGTCTCTCCTCCAGTCTCTCCTCCAGTCTCTCCTCCAGTCTCTCCTCCAGTCTTTCCTCCAGTCTTTCCTCCAGTCTTTCCTCCAGTCTCTCCTCCAGTCTCTCCTCCAGTCTCTCCTCCAGTCTCTCCTCCATTCTTTCCTCCAGTCTTTCCTCCAGTCTCTCCTCCAGTCTCTCATCCAGTCTTTCCTTCAGTCTTTCATCCAGTCTCTCCTCCAGTCTCTCCTCCAGTTTCCCCTTCAGTCTTTCCTCCAGTCTCTCCTCCAGTCTCTCCTCCAGTCTCTCCTCCAGTCTTTCCTCCAGTCTTTCCTCCAGTCTTTCCTCCAGTCTCTCCTCCAGTCTCTCCTCCAGTCTCTCCTCCAGTCTCTCCTCCAGTCTTTCCTCCAGTCTCTCCTCCAGTCTCTCCTCCAGTCTCTCCTTCAGTCTCTCCTTCAGTCTTTCCTCCAGTCTCTCCTCCAGTCTCTCCTCCAGTCTCTCCTCCAGTCTCTCCTCCAGTCTCTCCTCCAGTCTCTCCTCCAGTCTCTCCTCCAGTCTCTCCTCCAGTCTTTCCTCCAGTCTCTCCTCCAGTCTCTCCTCCAGTCTCTCCTCCAGTCTCTCCTCCAGTCTCTCCTCCAGTCTCTCCTCCAGTCTCTCCTCCAGTCTCTCCTCCAGTCTCTCCTCCAGTCTCTCCTCCAGTCTTTTCTCCAGTCTTGCTGCTGCTTTAGTGGCGGCTCCGAGATGTATCAATCAGCAGGTCTTAGCAGCAGTTACCTCTGGGTATTGACAGGAACGTGGGGACGGTCGGCTGCCACCGTTACGGCTCTTTCTTAGAGATGGAAGAAGAGATGAGATGTGACACTTTATTGAGTTGACATTTATAAGAAACGATAAAACATCCGGGGAGCGGGATACGATGAACTCACTTATTTGCTGTGAATTGTATTAGGGGCAGTTTATAGTCATGTTCTTATTAATGAATCTGTGTCAGTCCAAATACAATATAAGACTGTCTGACACCTGAAAGAAATGAGCTCCCCACACCTGGAGAGATCGGCGGCGGCGGCGGCAAAGAGAATAGGATTATGTATGATTCACTAATCTGTATATCATGTGCGATGAGCCAGGAGGGGGATATGACAGAGCCAGACTCTCTATAACACGTGTGTGTGTGTGTGTGTGTGTGTGTGTGTGTGTGTGTGTGTGTGTGTGTGTGTGTGTGTGTGTGTGTGTGTGTGTGTGTGTGTGTGTGTGTATATATATATATATATATATATATACATACACACACACATGGCCCTAATTATGATAAACAGGAGAGGGGAGATTTACTAAGCAATCGGCGCAAGAATTCTGCCAAAAAGTAGATGGCGAGCACCAAATTTATTATGTGTTTTAGACACTTTTGGAACCTTCAAAAAAGTGTGTTAAAAAAAAATAAAAAATAAGGCTAAAACTCATAAACTTGCAACAAAACTGTAAAGTACACCAGCCAAGAGGCCATGTAAGGAAGAGAAGAGTGTCTAATATGTCTAGCAAGATGCGTCAAATATATCATATATAGTGCGCCATTTTGATAAATTTGGCGCAGGTTCTTCCTGTCGGTTCTAGTTTTATCCTGTCTAAATTTAGGATAAAATTAATAAATCTGCACCAATTACCCAAATGTACTAAGAATGGCGCGTCTAATAAATAAAATAGTGGCCTATTTCACTCCAAGTTTGTCACGTGTCTCCACTTGCAACTTTTTTTCATTGCGCAGTTTACACCAAAACCTGATCGAAACTGCAGAATAACGTGAACCCGTCCTACAGTGATGATCAGAGTGAATATTCTCATACATGAGGCTTATACTGAGCATGTCTGCAAGCTTTACGATTTCTGCAGGGGCTTTATTTTTATGGCAAATTCTCGAAGATTAATAATATATATTCAGCACTTGCCACTGCCATGATGTCCCTATTGTTTACATTGCAGAACAGCTGAATTTGGGCGGGGCTGTAGTATGATTGACAGCTCCGGTTATCCTGTTATGCCATTGGTCCTTTTGTATGGAGATCACAAAAAAAAATCAAAAATGTAGAGAGATGGGACTTATATGGATGGACAAAGCTCCTTCACAAACATGAAATACATTAGGTCACCAGCTGAAGGGGGGGTTCTAGTTTGGATGGACACCCCATAATCATTGGTCTTGATCCCACTAAGGAGGATTCCTGCTATAGGGTCCCTACATGTTATCACCATTGGACGTGGCCGCTGCTGAGAACATGACATCAATGGGTCGTCCATGTAATGATTGAACCTAGTATGAATTTAACTCTTTACAGGTTGACTTTAGACTTAAGAGCCCCCCTCCCCCATCCACCTCCATTTATTTAATTCTATTACTTATATAGCGACAACATATTCCGCAGCGCTGTACAGAAGTCGTCATCATTCACTGCCCTCAATGGGACTCACGGTCTTCCCTAACTGTATATATTTAGGGCATATAGGACATGACCAGATCACATGACCAGACCAGTTACAATTCAGATTGTATGATCCCAGGAAAGAGGAAATCCTCTGATCCCCGTCCATGAGACAGAACCCAGCGCTAATAACATCCGGCACCGAGCACGATGGGGACATCTACATCTCTGAACAATGATAATATTGATGCAGCGTCCCGGGAAGTGGCAGCTTTTTTGTCTGCTAAATCAATATGGATTTTACCTCTCCGTGTATCGATCGATCCCTGTGTCCGACCTATTACTGATCGATGGCTGGTGATGGGAGAGACGCGGGATCTGCTGCTGACCGGGACCGCGGATAACGCTGCAGATCTTCCTGCCGAGGCCAATTAATGTAAAGACCTTTTAATACTGAGGCGTCATTAAGTCTAATAAATTATCATGTCACTGAGCAAGGAACGCGAAAAGGATCGATCCAAAATAGCCCCATGTCTTCCCTCCATTAATGATTGTACTACAGGCGGCAGGACCAAGTATATACCTAATACTAGTATAGAAAACCCGATACACGGGCTAGCAAAAGGAAAGCAGTGGTCTGATAATGTATATAAATGCCCCCATAGCTGCCCCCACACCATATAATGCCGCCATAGCTGCCCCCTCACAGTATAATGCCCCCATAGCTGCCCCCTCACAGTATAATGTCCCCATAACTGCCCTCCACACAGTATAATGTCCCCATAGCTGCCCCCACACAGTATAATGTCCCCATAGCTGCCCCCACAGTATAATGTCCCCATAGCTGCCCCCACACAGTATAATGTCCCCATAGCTGCCCCCACACAGTATAATGTCCCCCATAACTGCCTCCACACAGTATAATGTCCCCATAGCTGCCCCCACACCATATAATGCCGCCATAGCTGCCCCCTCACAGTATAATGCCCCCATAGCTGCCCCCTCACAGTATAATGTCCCCATAACTGCCCTCCACACAGTATAATGTCCCCATAGCTGCCCCCACACAGTATAATGTCCCCATAGCTGCCCCCACACAGTATAATGTCCCCATAGCTGCCCCCACACAGTATAATGTCCCCATAGCTGCCTCCACACAGTATAATGTCCCCATAGCTGCCCCCACACCATATAATGCCCCCATAGCTGCCCCCTCACAGTATAATGCCCCCATAGATGCCCCCTCACAGTATAATGTCCCCCATAGCTGCCCCCACACCATATAATGCCCCCATAGCTGCCCCCTCACAGTATAATGCCCCCATAGCTGCCCCCTCACAGTATAATGTCCCCATAGCTGCCCCCTCACAGTATAATGTCCCCATAGCTGCCCCCTCACAGTATAATGTCCCCATAGCTGCCTCCACACAGTATAATGTCCCCATAGCTGCCTCCACACAGTATAATGCCCCCATAGCTGCCCCCACACAGTATAATGCCCCCATAGCTGCCCCCACACAGTATAATGCCCCCATAGCTGCCTCCACACAGTATAATACCCCCATAGCTGCCTCCACACAGTATAATGTAACCATAGCTGCCTCCACACAGTATAATGCCCCCATAGCTGCCTCCACACAGTATAATGCCCCCATAGCTGCTCCCACACAGTATAATGCCCCCATAGCTGCCTCCACACAGTATAATGACCCCATAGCTGCCCCCACACAGTATAATGTCCCCATAACTGCCTCCACACAGTATAATGTCCCCATAGCTGCCCCCACAGTATAAAGTCCCCATAGCTGCCTCCACACAGTATAATGTCCCCATAGCTGCCCCTCACAGTATAATGCCCCATAGCTGCCCCCACACAGTATAATGTCCCCATAGCTGCCCCCACACAGTATAATGTCCCCATAACTGCCCCCACAGTATAATGTCCCCATAGCCGCCTCCACACAGTATAATGCCCCATAGCCGCCTCCACACAGTATAATGCCCCCATAGCTGCCCCCACACAGTATAATGTCCCCATAGCTGCCTCCACACAGTATAATGTCCCCATAGCTGCCCCCACACAGTATAATGTCCCCATAACTGCCTCCACACAGTATAATGCCCCATAGCTGCCCCCACACAGTATAATGTCCCCATAACTGCCTCCACACAGTATAATGTCCCCATAGCCGCCTCCACACAGTATAATGCCCCATAGCTGCCTCCACACAGTATAATGTCCCCATAGCTGCTCCCACACAGTATAATGCCCCATAGCTGCCTCCACACAGTATAATGTACCCATAGCTGCCTCCACACAGTATAATATCCCCATAGCTGCCTCCACACAGTATAATGCCCCCATAACTGCCCTCCACACAGTATAATGCCCCCATAACTGCCTCCACACAGTATAATGTCCCCATAGCTGCCCCCACAGTATAATGTCCCCATAGCTGCCTCCACACAGTATAATGTCCCCATAGCTGCCTCCACACAGTATAATGTCCCCATAGCTGCTCCCACACAGTATAATGCCCCATAGCTGCCACCACACAGTATAATGTCCCCATAGCTGCCTCCACACAGTATAATGTCCCCATAGCTGCCTCCACACAGTATAATGTCCCCATAGTGCCCCACACAGTATAATGTCCCCATAGCTGCCTCCACACAGTATAATGTCCCCATAGCTGCCCCCACAGTATAATGTCCCCATAGCTGCCTCCACACAGTATAATGCCCCATAGCTGCCCCCACAGTATAATGCCCCCATAGCTGCCCCCTCACAGTATAATGCCCCCATAGCTGCCCCCTCACAGTATAATGTCCCCATAGCTGCCCCCTCACAGTATAATGTCCCCATAGCTGCCTCCACACAGTATAATGTCCCCATAGCTGCCTCCACACAGTATAATGCCCCCATAGCTGCCCCCACACAGTATAATGCCCCCATAGCTGCCCCCACACAGTATAATGCCCCCATAGCTGCCTCCACACAGTATAATGCCCCCATAGCTGCCTCCACACAGTATAATGCCCCCATAGCTGCTCCCACACAGTATAATGCCCCCATAGCTGCCTCCACACAGTATAATGACCCCATAGCTGCCCCCACACAGTATAATGTCCCCATAACTGCCTCCACACAGTATAATGTCCCCATAGCTGCCCCCACAGTATAAAGTCCCCATAGCTGCCTCCACACAGTATAATGTCCCCATAGCTGCCTCCACACAGTATAATGTACCCATAACTGCCTCCACACAGTATAATGTCCCCATAGCTGCCTCCACACAGTATAATGTACCCATAACTGCCTCCACACAGTATAATGTCCCCATAGCTGCCCCCACAGTATAATGTCCCCATAGCTGCCTCCACACAGTATAATGCCCCATAGCTGCCTCCACACAGTATAATGCCCCATAGCCGCCTCCACACAGTATAATGCCCCCATAGCTGCCCCCACACAGTATAATGCCCCATAGCTGCCTCCACACAGTATAATGCCCCATAGCTGCCCCCACAGTATAAAGTCCCCATAGCTGCCTCCACACAGTATAATGTCCCCATAGCTGCCTCCACACAGTATAATGCCCCCATAGCTGCCTCCACACAGTATAATGTCCCCATAGCTGCCCCCACACAGTATAATGTCCCCATAGCCGCCTCCACACAGTATAATGCCCCATAGCTGCCTCCACACAGTATAATGTCCCCATAGCTGCTCCCACACAGTATAATGCCCCATAGCTGCCTCCACACAGTATAATGTACCCATAGCTGCCTCCACACAGTATAATGTCCCCATAGCTGCCTCCACACAGTATAATGCCCCCATAACTGCCCTCCACACAGTATAATGCCCCCATAACTGCCTCCACACAGTATAATGTCCCCATAGCTGCCCCCACAGTATAATGTCCCCATAGCTGCCTCCACACAGTATAATGTCCCCATAGCTGCCTCCACACAGTATAATGTCCCCATAGCTGCTCCCACACAGTATAATGCCCCATAGCTGCCACCACACAGTATAATGTCCCCATAGCTGCCTCCACACAGTATAATGTCCCCATAGCTGCCTCCACACAGTATAATGTACCCATAACTGCCTCCACACAGTATAATGTCCCCATAGCTGCCCCCACAGTATAATGTCCCCATAGCTGCCTCCACACAGTATAATGCCCCATAGCTGCCCCCACAGTATAATGTCCCCATAGCTGCCTCCACACAGTATAATGCCCCATAGCTGCCCCCACAGTATAATGTCCCCATAGCTGCCTCCACACAGTATAATGCCCCCATAACTGCCTCCACACAGTATAATGTCCCCATAGCTGCCCCCACAGTATAATGTCCCCATAGCTGCCTCCACACAGTATAATGTCCCCATAGCTGCCTCCACACAGTATAATGTCCCCATAGATGCTCCCACAGTATAATGTCCCCATAGCTGCCTCCACACAGTATAATGCCCCATAGCTGCCTCCACACAGTATAATGTCCCCATAGCTGCCTCCACACAGTATAATGCCCCCATAACTGCCTCCACACAGTATAATGTCCCCATAGCTGCCCCCACAGTATAATGTCCCCATAGCTGCCTCCACACAGTATAATGCCCCATAGCTGCCTCCACACAGTATAATGTCCCCATAGCTGCCTCCACACAGTATAATGTACCCATAACTGCCTCCACACAGTATAATGTCCCCATAGCTGCCCCCACAGTATAATGTCCCCATAGCTGCCTCCACACAGTATAATGCCCCATAGCTGCCTCCACACAGTATAATGCCCCATAGCTGCCTCCACACAGTATAATGTCCCCATAGCTGCTCCCACACAGTATAATGCCCCATAGCTGCCTCCACACAGTATAATGTACCCATAGCTGCCTCCACACAGTATAATGTCCCCATAGCTGCCTCCACACAGTATAATGCCCCCATAACTGCCCTCCACACAGTATAATGCCCCCATAACTGCTCCCACACAGTATAATGCCCCATAGCTGCCCCCTCACAGTATAATTTCCCCATAGCTGCCTCCACACAGTATAATGCCCCCATAGCTGCCCCCTCACAGTATAATGTCCCCATAGCTGCCCCCTCACAGTATAATGTCCCCATAGCTGCCTCCACACAGTATAATGTCCCCATAGCTGCCTCCACACAGTATAATTTCCCCATAGCTGCCCCAAACAGTATAATGTCCCCATAGCTGCCCCCACACAGTAAAATGTCCCCATAGCTGCCTCCACACAGTATAATGTCCCCATAGCTGCCCCCACAGTATAATGTCCCCATAGCTGCCTCCACACAGTATAATGTCCCCATAGCTGCCTCCACACAGTATAATGCCCCCATAACTGCCCTCCACACAGTATAATGTCCCCATAGCTGCCCCCACAGTATAATGTCCCCATAGCTGCCTCCACACAGTATAATGTCCCCATAGCTGCCTCCACACAGTATAATGTCCCCATAGCTGCTCCCACACAGTATAATGCCCCATAGCTGCCTCCACACAGTATAATGTCCCCATAGCTGCCTCCGCACAGTATAATGTACCCATAACTGCCTCCACACAGTATAATGTCCCCATAGCTGCCCCCACAGTATAATGTCCCCATAGCTGCCTCCACACAGTATAATGCCCCATAGCTGCCCCCACAGTATAATGTCCCCATAGCTGCCTCCACACAGTATAATGCCCCATAGCTGCCCCCACAGTATAATGTCCCCATAGCTGCCTCCACACAGTATAATGCCCCCATAACTGCCTCCACACAGTATAATGTCCCCATAGCTGCCCCCACAGTATAATGTCCCCATAGCTGCCTCCACACAGTATAATGTCCCCATAGCTGCCTCCACACAGTATAATGTCCCCATAGCTGCTCCCACACAGTATAATGCCCCATAGCTGCCTCCACACAGTATAATGTCCCCATAGCTGCCTCCACACAGTATAATGTACCCATAACTGCCTCCACACAGAATAATGTCCCCATAGCTGCCCCCACAGTATAATGTCCCCATAGCTGCCTCCACACAGTATAATGCCCCATAGCTGCCTCCACACAGTATAATGCCCCATAGCTGCCTCCACACAGTATAATGTCCCCATAGCTGCTCCCACACAGTATAATGCCCCATAGCTGCCTCCACACAGTATAATGTACCCATAGCTGCCTCCACACAGTATAATGTCCCCATAGCTGCCTCCACACAGTATAATGCCCCCATAACTGCCCTCCACACAGTATAATGCCCCCATAACTGCTCCCACACAGTATAATGCCCCATAGCTGCCCCCTCACAGTATAATTTCCCCATAGCTGCCTCCACACAGTATAATGCCCCCATAGCTGCCCCTCACAGTATAATGCCCCCATAGCTGCCTCCACACAGTATAATGCCCCCATAGCTGCCCCCTCACAGTATAATGTCCCCATAGCTGCCCCCTCACAGTATAATGTCCCCATAGCTGCCTCCACACAGTATAATGTCCCCATAGCTGTCTCCACACAGTATAATTTCCCCATAGCTGCCCCCAAACAGTATAATGTCCCCATAGCTGCCCCCACACAGTAAAATGTCCCCATAGCTGCCTCCACACAGTATAATGTCCCCATAGCTGCCCCCACAGTATAATGTCCCCATAGCTGCCTCCACACAGTATAATGTCCCCATAGCTGCCTCCACACAGTATAATGCCCCCATAACTGCCCTCCACACAGTATAATGTCCCCATAGCTGCCCCCACAGTATAATGTCCCCATAGCTGCCTCCACACAGTATAATGTCCCCATAGCTGCCTCCACACAGTATAATGTCCCCATAGCTGCTCCCACACAGTATAATGCCCCATAGCTGCCTCCACACAGTATAATGTCCCCATAGCTGCCTCCGCACAGTATAATGTACCCATAACTGCCTCCACACAGTATAATGTCCCCATAGCTGCCCCCACAGTATAATGTCCCCATAGCTGCCTCCACACAGTATAATGCCCCATAGCTGCCCCCACAGTATAATGTCCCCATAGCTGCCTCCACACAGTATAATGCCCCATAGCTGCCCCCACAGTATAATGTCCCCATAGCTGCCTCCACACAGTATAATGCCCCCATAACTGCCTCCACACAGTATAATGTCCCCATAGCTGCCCCCACAGTATAATGTCCCCATAGCTGCCTCCACACAGTATAATGTCCCCATAGCTGCCTCCACACAGTATAATGTCCCCATAGCTGCTCCCACACAGTATAATGCCCCATAGCTGCCTCCACACAGTATAATGTCCCCATAGCTGCCTCCACACAGTATAATGTACCCATAACTGCCTCCACACAGAATAATGTCCCCATAGCTGCCCCCACAGTATAATGTCCCCATAGCTGCCTCCACACAGTATAATGCCCCATAGCTGCCTCCACACAGTATAATGCCCCATAGCTGCCTCCACACAGTATAATGTCCCCATAGCTGCTCCCACACAGTATAATGCCCCATAGCTGCCTCCACACAGTATAATGTACCCATAGCTGCCTCCACACAGTATAATGTCCCCATAGCTGCCTCCACACAGTATAATGCCCCCATAACTGCCCTCCACACAGTATAATGCCCCCATAACTGCTCCCACACAGTATAATGCCCCATAGCTGCCCCCTCACAGTATAATTTCCCCATAGCTGCCTCCACACAGTATAATGCCCCCATAGCTGCCCCTCACAGTATAATGCCCCCATAGCTGCCTCCACACAGTATAATGCCCCCATAGCTGCCCCCTCACAGTATAATGTCCCCATAGCTGCCCCCTCACAGTATAATGTCCCCATAGCTGCCTCCACACAGTATAATGTCCCCATAGCTGTCTCCACACAGTATAATTTCCCCATAGCTGCCCCCAAACAGTATAATGTCCCCATAGCTGCCCCCACACAGTAAAATGTCCCCATAGCTGCCTCCACACAGTATAATGTCCCCATAGCTGCCCCCTCACAGTATAATGTCCCATTAGCTGCCCCCTCACAGTATAATGTCCCCATAGCTGCCCCCACACAGTATAATGCCCCCAACACAATATAATGCCCCCACACAGTATAATGCCCCATAGCTGCCCCCTCACAGTATAATGTCCCCATAGCTGCCTCCACACAGTATAATTTCCCCATAGCTGCCCCCTCACAGTATAATGTCCCCATAGCGGCCTCCACACTGTATAATTTTCCCATAGCTGCCCCCAACACAGTATAATGCCCCATAGCTGCCCACACACAGTATAATGCCCCATAGCTGCCCACACACAGTATAATGCCCCATAGCTGCCCCCACACTGTATAATGCCCCATAGCTGCCTCCACACAGTATAATGTCCCACATAGCTGCCCCTCACAGTATAATGCCCCATAGCTGCCTCCACACAGTATAATGCCCCATAGCTGCCCCATACAGTATAATGCCCCATAGCTGCCCCATACAGTATAATGTCCCACATAGCTGCCCCCACACAGTATAATGTCCCCATAGCTGCCTCCACACAGTATAATGCCCCATAGCTGCCCCCTCACAGTATAATGCCCCCATAGCTGCCCCCTCACAGTATAATGCCCCCATAGCTGCCTCCACATAGTATAATGTCCCCATAGCTGCCCCCACACAGTATAATTTCCCCATAGCTGCCTCCACATAGTATAATGTCCCCATAGCTGCCTCCACATAGTATAATGTCCCCATAGCTGCCCCCACACAGTATAATGTCCCCATAGCTGCCCCCTCAGAGTATAATGTCCCACATAGCTGCCCCCTCACAGTATAATGCCCCATAGCTGCCTCCACACAGTATAATGCCCCATAGCTGCCCCCACACAGTATAATGTCCCCATATATCTGCCTCCCCACAGTATAATGCCCCATAGCTGCCCCCACACAGTATAATGCTCCCCATAGCTGCCTCCCCACAGTATAATGCCCCATAGCTGCCCCCTCACAGTATAATGTCCCACATAGCTGCCCCCACATAGTATAATGCCTCCAACACAGTATAATGCCCCCACACCGTATAATGCTCCCCATAGCTGCCCCCACACTGTATAATGCCCCATAGCTGCCCACACACAGTATAATGCCCCATAGCTGCCCCCACACTGTATAATGCCCCATAGCTGCCCCCACACTGTATAATGCCCCATAGCTGCCCCCACACTGTATAATGCCCCATAGCTGCCCCACACAGTATAATGTCCCCATAGCTGCCCCCACATAGTATAATGCCCCATAACTGCCCTCCACACAGTATAATGCCCAATAGCTGCCCCCACATAGTATAATGCCCCCCATAGCTGCCCCACACAGTATAATGCCCCATAGCTGCCCCCACATATTATAATGCCCCCCATAGCTGCCCCACACAGTATAATGCCCCATAGCTGCCCCCACACAGTATAATGCCCCATAGCTGCCCCCACACAGTATAATGCCCCCATATGTACGGACCTAATAGAAAAATAATAACGCCTCTGCTCTGTTCTCAGTGTGCTGTGAGCGGCTTGTGAAGCCCGGCGCAATGTAGTGACGTCATCTCACATCGCACAGAGCAGAGGAGAAGGATCCTCCACCCGGCGGGGGAACAGGGATAGGTAAGTATGTATGCTATTATTTTTCTATTAGGTCCGTACATATGGGGGCATTATACTGTGTATGGGAGGGAGGGGGGCATTATACTGTGTATGGGAGGGAGGGGGGCGTTATACTGTGTATGGGAGGGGGCATCATTATAGCTACGCCACTAATCACTCACATCTTCCTCAGTCTTCTGGCTGTGGGTGTAGCTAACTTGCGGTTGGGCTGTGGGAGGAGCTCTATGTGGGTGGAGCTCTATGTGGGCGGAGCTATATTTGAGTTTCGGACACCACATCCTTCTCGGTTATATAATAGATACCCTATATATATAAGAGCAAGTCATGTAGCCGAGCAGTCATTACAGGGGCAGAACATAAGGAGCAGTATTATAGTAGTTATATTCTTGTATATAGGAGGCAGTATTATAGCAGATATATTCTTGTATGTAGGAAGCAGTATTATAGTAGTTATATTCTTGTATATAGGAGCAGTATTATAGTAGTTATATTCTTGTATATAGAGACAGTATTATAGTAGTTATATTCTTGTATATAGGGGCAGTATTATAGTAGTTATATTCTTGTATATAGGAGGCAGTATTATAGCAGATATATTCTTGTATGTAGGAAGCAGTATTATAGTAGTTATATTCTTGTATATAGGAGCAGTATTATAGTAGTTATATTCTTGTATATAGAGACAGTATTATAGTAGTTATATTCTTGTATATAGGGGCAGTATTATAGTAGTAATATTCTTGTATATAGGAGCAGTATTATAGTAGTTATATTCTTGTACATAGGGGCAGTATTATAGTAGTTATATTCTTGTATATAGGGGCAGTATTATAGTAGTTATATGCTTGTATATAGGGCAGTATTATAGTAGTTATATTCTTGTATATAGGGGACAGTATTATAGTAGTTATATTCTTGTATATAGGAGCAGTATTATAGTAGTTATATTCTTGTACATAGGGGGCAGTATTATAGTAGTTATATTCTTGTATATAGGAGAAGTATTATAGTAGTTATATTCTTGTATATAGGGGACTGTATTATAGTAGTTATATTCTTGTATATAGGGAGCAGTATTATAGTAGTTATGTTCTTGTATATAGGGGGCAGTATTATAGTAGTTATATTCTTGTATATAGGGGCAGTATTATAGTAGTTATATTCTCGTATATAGAGGCAGTATTATAGTAGTTATATTCTTATATATAGGAGCAGTATTATAGTAGTTATATTCTTGTATATAGGAGCAGTATTATAGTAATTCTATTCTTGTATATAGGAGGCAGCATTATAGTAGTTATATTCTTGTATATAGTGGGCAGTATTATAGTAGTTATATTCTTGTATATAGGGGCAGTATTATAGTAGTTATATTCTTGTATATAGGAGGCAGTATTATAGCAGATATATTCTTGTATGTAGGAAGCAGTATTATAGTAGTTATATTCTTGTATATAGGAGCAGTATTATAGTAGTTATATTCTTGTATATAGAGACAGTATTATAGTAGTTATATTCTTGTATATAGGGGCAGTATTATAGTAGTAATATTCTTGTATATAGGAGCAGTATTATAGTAGTTATATTCTTGTACATAGGGGCAGTATTATAGTAGTTATATTCTTGTATATAGGGGCAGTATTATAGTAGTTATATGCTTGTATATAGGGCAGTATTATAGTAGTTATATTCTTGTATATAGGGGACAGTATTATAGTAGTTATATTCTTGTATATAGGAGCAGTATTATAGTAGTTATATTCTTGTACATAGGGGGCAGTATTATAGTAGTTATATTCTTGTATATAGGAGAAGTATTATAGTAGTTATATTCTTGTATATAGGGGACTGTATTATAGTAGTTATATTCTTGTATATAGAGAGCAGTATTATAGTAGTTATGTTCTTGTATATAGGGGGCAGTATTATAGTAGTTATATTCTTGTATATAGGGGCAGTATTATAGTAGTTATATTCTCGTATATAGAGGCAGTATTATAGTAGTTATATTCTTATATATAGGAGCAGTATTATAGTAGTTGTATTCTTGTATATAGGAGCAGTATTATAGTAATTCTATTCTTGTATATAGGAGGCAGCATTATAGTAGTTATATTCTTGTATATAGTGGGCAGTATTATAGTAGTTATATTCTTGTATATAGGGGCAGTGTTATAGTAGTTATATTCTTGTATATAGGGGCAATATTATAGTAGTTATATTCTTGTACATAGGGGACAGTATTATAGTAGTTATATTCTTGTATATAGGGGGCAGTATTATAGTAGTTATATTCTTGTATATAGGGGGTAGTATTATAGTAGGTATATTCTTGTATATAGGGGCAGTATTATAGTAATTATATTCTTGTATATAGGAGCAGTATTATAGTAGTTATATTCTTGTATATAGAGACAGTATTATAGTAGTTATATTCTTGTATATAGGGGGCAGTATTATAGTAGTTATATTCTTGTATATAGGAGCAGTATTATAGTAGTTATATTCTTGTATATAGGAGCAGTATTATAGTAGTTATATTCTTGTATATAGAGACAGTATTATAGTAGTTATATTCTTGTATATAGGGGCAGTA
This sequence comes from Rhinoderma darwinii, assembly GCF_050947455.1. Lineage (NCBI taxonomy): Eukaryota > Metazoa > Chordata > Amphibia > Anura > Rhinodermatidae > Rhinoderma > Rhinoderma darwinii. The sequence goes on from NC_134690.1 coordinate 406,763,824, forward strand.
TTATAGTAGCTATATTCTTGTATATAGGGAGCAGTATTATAGTAGTTATATTCTTGTATATAGGAGCAGTATTATAGTAGTTATATTCTTGTATATAGGGGTAGTATTATATTAGTTATATTCTTGTATATAGGAGCAGTATTATAGTAGTTATATTCTTGTATATAGGGGGCAGTATTATAGTAGTTATGTTCTTGTACATAGGGGCAGTATTATATTAGTTATATTCTTGTATATAGGGGCAGTATTATAGTAGTTATATTTCTTGTATATAGGAGCAGTATTATAGTAGTTATATTCTTGTATATAGGGGGCAGTATTATAGTAGTTATATTCTTGTATATAGGGGGCAGTATTATAGTAGTTATATTCTTGTATATAGGGGCAGTATTATAGTAGTTATATGCTTGTATATAGGGCAGTATATTAGTAGTTATATTCTTGTATATAGGGGGCAGTATTATAGTAGTTATATTCTTGTATATAGGGGCAGTATTATAGTAGTTATATTCTTGTATATAGGAGGCAGTATTATAGTAGTTATTTTCTTGTATATAGGGGGCAGTATTATAGTAGTTATATTCTTGTATATAGGAGCAGTATTATAGTAGTTATATTCTTGTATATAGGAGCAGTATTATAGTAGTTATATTCTTGTATATAGGAGGCAGTATTATAGTAGTTATATTCTTGTACATAGGGGGCAGTATTATAGTAGTTATATTCTTGTATATAGGGGGCAGTATTATAGTAGTTATATTCTTGTATATAGGAGCAGTATTATAGTAGTTATATTCTTGTATATAGGGGCAGTATTATAGTAGTTATATTCTTGTATATAGGGGCAGTATTATAGTAGTTATATTCTTGTATATAGGAGCAGTATTATAGTAGTTATATTCTTTTATATAGGGGGCAGTATTATAGTAGTTATATTCTTTTATATACGGGCAGTATTTTAGTAGTTATATTTTGTATTTAGGGGGCAGTATTATAGTAGTTATATTGTTGTATATAGGAGCAGTATTATAGTAGTTATATTCTTGTATATAGGAGCAGTATTATAGTAGTTATATTCTTGTATATAGTGTGCAGTATTATAGTAGTTATATTCTTGTATATAGGGAGCAGTATTATAGTAGTTATAGTCTTGTATATAGGGGAAGTATTATAGTAGTTATATTCTTCTATATAGGGGCAGTATTATAGTAGTTATATTCTTGTATATAGGGGGCAGTATTATAGTAGTTTCTTGTATATAGGGGCAGTATTATAGTAGTTCTATTCTTGTATATAGCAGCAGTATTATAGCAGTTATATTCTTGTATATAGGGGGCAGTATTATAGTAGTTATATTCTTGTATATAGGAGCAGTATTATAGTAGTTATATTCTTTTATATAGGGGGCAGTATTATAGTAGTTATATTCTTTTATATACGGGCAGTATTTTAGTAGTTATATTTTGTATTTAGGGGGCAGCATTATAGTGTTATAGCCTTACACATTGGGGTCACTGTGAAAGTCCCACCCAGAATTAGCAGAATATGTAATCTATTCTCCATTTGTTCTGGATAAGAGGGGCATTCAGAATAGATTGTTGGTGTATTTAATCCTATGTCTTTTGCTTGTTTCTCAGTTATGTTTCTTGCACCAGTCCTGTTGTCCTGCGTAGTTAATTGTTAGTGTTCGACTTCAGTTCAGCTATAATGTATCTCTCCAGTTTGCATTGGGGGCCTCACATCAATTCCTCGTATATTACAGACTGTAAGCAGAACACATTGATAGGAGATAAATTCTCCGCACTTGACTGCGCAGTTGGTCTGACATTGTATAAAGTGTGTAAATCTTGATCTGACTGCAAAGGAGATCATTTAAACCCATCTAATTACTGGAGCCGGCACCTATTATGCTGCATAGCTCATTCAAAACCTCAATTAGTAGCAAACTGCACTCATGGTATTGCAGTATTACTATAGTATTAGAGCATTATTATAGTATGAGAGTATTAGTATAGTATTAGAGCATTAGTCTGACATTACAGTATTAATATAGTAGTAGAGCATTAGTATGATATTGGAGTATTAGTATAGTATGACAGTATAGTATAGTATTACAGTATTAGTATAGTATGACAGTATTAGTTTAGTATTAGAGTATTGGTATAGTGTTACAATATTAGTATAGTATTAGAGCATTAGTATGGCAGTATTAGTATGGTATCACAGTATTAGTATAGTATTACAGCATTAGTATAGTATTAGAGTATTAGTGTATTATTAGTTTAGCATGACAGTATTAGTATGGTATGACAGTATTAGTATAGTATTAGTATAGTGTGACAGTATTAGTATAGTATTACAGTGTTGGTATATTATGACAGTATTAGTGTAATATTACAGCATTAGTATAGTATGACAGTATTAGTGTAGTATTACAACTTTAGTGTAGTATTACAGCATTAGTACAGTATTAGAGTATTAGTATAGTATAACAGCATTAGTATAGTATTAGAGTACTAGTATAGTATTAGAGCATTATATGTTATTAGAATATTAGTATAGTATTAGAGCATTATTATGGTATTACAGTATTAGTTTAGTATGACAGTATGAGTATAGTATGACAGTATTAGTATAGTATTAGAAAATTTCTATAGTAGTAGAGTATTAGTATAGTATTAGAGCCTTAGTTTAGTCTTACAGTATTAGTATAGTATTAGAGCCCTAGTATAGTATTAGTATAGTATTACAGTATTAGTTTAGTATTACAGTATTAGTTTAGTATGACAGTATTAGTATAGTATTAGAACATTTTTATAGTAGTAGAGTATTAGTATAGTAGTAGAGTATTAGTATAGTATTAGAGCCTTAGTTTAGTCTTACAGTATTAGTATAGTATTACAGTATTAGTCTAGAAGTAGAGCATTAGTATAGTATTAGAGCCCTAATATAGTATTAGAGCATTAGTATAGTATTACAGTATTAGTTTAGTATTAGAGTATTAGTATAGTATGACGGTATTCGTATAGTATTAGAGTATTGGTATAGTGTTAAAATATTTGTATAGTATTAGAGCATTATTACGGTATTACAGTATTAGTTTAGTATGACAGTATGAGTATAGTATTACAGTATTAGTTTAGTATAGTATTAGAGCATTAGTATAGTATTACAGTATTAGTATAGTATTAGAGCATTAGTATAGTATTACAGTATTAGTTTGGTATGACAGTATGAGTATAGTATTACAGTATTCGTTTAGTATAGTATTAGAGCATTAGTATAGTATTACAGTATTAGTATAGTATTAGAGCATTAGTATAGTATTACAGTATTAGTTTGGTATGACAGTATGAGTATAGTATTAGAGCATTTGTATAGTATTACAGTATTAGTATAGTATTAGAGCATTAGTATAGTATTACAGTATTAGTTTAGTATAGTAGTAGAGTATTAGTATAGTTTTAGAGCCTTAGTTTAGTCTTACAGTATTAGTATAGTATTACATTACAGTATTAGTATAGTATTAGAGCCCTAGTATAGTATTAGTATAGTATTACAGTATTAGTCTAGTAGTAGAGCATTAGTATAGTATTAGAGTATTATTAAAGTATTTAGAATTAGAACATTAGTATAGGAGTAGAGTATTAGTATAGTAGTAGAGTATTAGTACATTATTACAGTAATAGTATAGTATTAGAGCATTAGTATAGTATTCCAGTCTTAATATAGTATTAGAGTATTGGTATAGTAGTAGAGTATTAGTATAGTGTTAAAGCTTTAGTATAATATTAGAGTATTAGTATAGTAGTAGAGTATTAGTATAGTATTAGAGTATTAGTATAGAATAGTAGTAGAGTATTAGTATAGTATTAGAGTATTAGTCTAGCATTAGAGCATTAGTATAGTATAGTATTAGAGTATTAGTCTAGTATTAGAGCATTAGTATAGTATTAGGGCGGGTTCACACATGGCGGAATTGCACTTAAATTCCGCTGCGGACACTCCGCAGCGTTAATCCGCAGCGGAGCCGTTTCTACATTGACTTTCACTTTAATTTAGCAGTGTTCGTTTACACGATGCGTACAATTCCGCTGCGGAGCATAGGCTGCGGAGCGGAATTTGGTGTCCGCAGCATGCTCTGTCTGTTGCGGAGCAGTGGCGGACTCATGGCGGAATTTCTCCATTGACTTCAATGGAGATTCAAAGTTCCGCAATGAAGTCCGCAGCTGTCATGCACATGTCATGTGTGCTGCGGATGCGTCTTGCTTTTTTTACTTGACATTTCTTCATTCTGGCTGGACCTATGTATTTCTAGGTCTACAGCCAGACTGAGGAAGTCAATGGGGCTCCCGTAATGACGGGAGCGTTGCTAGGAGACGTCAGTAAATAGTCACTGTCCAGGGTGCTGAAAGAGTTACGCGATCGGCAGTAACTGTTTCTGCACCCGGGACAGTGACTACCGATCCCAATATACATGTATCTGTAAAAAAAAATGAAGTTCGTACTTACCGAGAACTCCCTGTTTCTGTCTCCAGTCCGGCCTCCCAGGATGACGTTTCAGTGTAAGTGACGGCTGCAGCCAATCACAGGCCAAGCACAGGCTGCAGCGGTCACATGGACTGGCGCGTCATCCAGGGAGGTCGGGCTGGATGCCGAAGGAGGGACGCGTCATAAAGACAACGGGCGGTAAGTATGAATTTCTTTTACTTTCACTAGGGAAAGTGCTGTCCCTTCTCTCTATCCTGCACTGATAGGGAGAAGGGAAGCACTTTTCCCGCAGTCCGCAGCAGCTAGTCCGCATCAATTTTCTGCACATTTTGTGCAGATCCGCAGCCGTAATCCGCAACCCGGATTAGGTGCGGCATTGATGCGGACAGTTGCGGAGGAATTCCGCCATGTGTGGTCATGCCCTTACAGTATTAGGGCATGACCACACATGGCGGAATTCCTCCGCAACTGTCCGCATCAATGCCGCACCTAATCCGGGTTGCGGATTACGGCTGCGGATCTGCACAAAATGTGCAGAAAATTGATGCGGACTGGCCGCTGCGGACTGCAGGAAAAGTGCTTCCCTTCTCCCTATTCAGTGCAGGATAGAGAGAAGGGACAGCACTTTCCCTAGTGAAAGTAAAAGAAATTCATACTTACCGCCCGTTGTCTTGATGACGCGTCCCTCCTTCGGCATCCAGCCCGACCTCCCTGGATGACGCGCCAGTCCATGTGACCGCTGCAGCCTGTGCTTGGCCTGTGATTGGCTGCAGCCGTCACTTCCACTGAAACGTCATCCTGGGAGGCCGGACTGGAGACAGAAACAGGGAGTTCTCGGTAAGTATGAACTTATATGTTTTTTTACAGATACATGTATATTGGGATCGGTAGTCACTGTCCCGGGTGCAGAAACAGTTACTGCCGATCGCTTAACTCTTTCAGCACCCTGGACAGTGACTATTTACTGACGTCTCCTAGCAACGCTCCCGTCATTACGGGAGCCCCATTGACTTCCTCAGTCTGGCTGTAGACCTAGAAATACATAGGTCCAGCCAGAATGAAGAAATGTCATGTTAAAAAACCAATACGCTCCGCACCACACATAACATGTGCATGACAGCTGCGGACTTCATTGCGGAACTTAGAATCTCCATTGAAGTCAATGGAGAAATTCCGCCATGAGTCCGCAACCAGTCCGCCACTGCTCCGCAACAGACAGAGCATGCTGCGGACACCACATTCCGCTCCGCAGCCTATGCTCCGCAGCGGAATTGTACGCATCGTGTAAACGAACACTGCGAAATTAAAGTGAAAGTCAATGGAGAAACGGCTCCGCTGCGGATTAACGCTGCGGAGTGTCCGCAGCGGAATTTAAGTGAAAATCCGCTATGTGTGAACCCGCCCTTAGTTTGGTATGACAGTATGAGTATAGTATTACAGTATTAGTTTAGTATAGTAGTAGAGTATTAGTATAGTACAAGAGTATTAGTCTAGTATTAGAGCATTAGTATAGAATAGTAGTAGAGTATTAGTATAGTAGTAAAGTATTAGTATATTATTAGATATAGATGTTAGTGGTGTATTTAAAGCCTTTTGTACTCTACTAAGAATCATAATGAAATCACTGGAGTAGGACTAGAGTTTAATAAAATGTAACTTTTACTCATTTTTTTTTTTTTTTAAAGTGTGCAAATAAGAACACACTAGGACAAACTTTTCAAAACAAAGAAATACTCCCTATTATAGAGAGAATATAACTCTGTATGTTATTAGATGCCAATTTATGCAGGGGATATTCATATTTTTTACTGAGTATATGTAATGCTCCAAATTATTTCAATACATAAGGGTAATGTTCTTCCCAGAAATATGTTTATTGGTATCTATGGGGTGATAAACCCCACTACCCATTTTGTAGTATAGCAGGGTCAGTGCTGTTCCTATGGCTGGGGACTGGGAAATCTCATTATTGCTTTTTTATATCTAGGCAATAGATTTTTTGCCTTCTCCCGACGCGTTTCTTTGTGGCCGAAATTCTTCAGGGGTGATAAGGCCAAATGGCCCCTTCAACTGGAGGCTCAGATTAAGTTGGAGCAATGTAGAACATAATCCTTCTGCAGTGGCAGAGATTCCTAACAGCATCTGTTCCCACAGTGCTGGAATGTGCGCCCGTCTCGACGTCTGACGTCATCGCCCACATATGTTTTTTGGCTACTATTTAACTAGGAGTTTCCTCCCTCTTGTACACACTCCCAGTCACGTATCTGGAGGTGTGTTCGTAGGTAGGAGCTGATACGCTGCTGAACACAGAGCGCGTCCCAATGGGTGGTGCCTGTTTCCTCATCAGCAGCATATAGCTGATCCCACCAAAATCGCGAGTCAAAAGGTCCATGTCTCCTGTCACAGTATAGTATAGTGTATAGTATATAGTACTATATAGTATATAGTATAGTATTAGAACATTGGTATAATAGTAGAGTATTAGTATAGTATTAGAGTATTAATATAGTATTAGAGTATTAGTATAGTATTAGAACATTAGTATAGTATTAGAGCATTAGTAGAATATTAGTATAGTATTAAAGCATTAGTATAGTATTAAAGTATTAGTATAGTATTAAAGTATTAGTATAGTATTAGAGCATTTGTATAATATTAGAGTATTAGTATAGTAGTAGAGTATTAGTATAGTAGTAGAGTATTAGTATAGTATTACAGTATTAGTATAGTATTAGAGCATTAGTCTAGTATTAGAGCATTAGTCTAGTATTAAAGTATTAGTATAGTATTAAAGTATTAATATAAGTATTAGAGCATTTGTATAGTATTAGAGTATTAGTCTAGTATTAGAGCATTAGTCTAGTATTGGAGCATTAGTATAGTAGTAGAGTATTAGCAGGGTATTAGCGCATTAGTCTAGTATTAGAGTAGTAGTAGAGTATTAGTAGGGTATTAGAGCATTAGTCTAGTATTAGAGTATTAGTATAGTATTAGAGTATTAGTGTAGAAGTAGAGTATTAGTGTAGAAGTAGAGTATTAGTATAGTAGTAGAGTATTAGTATAGTATTACAGTATTAGAGTTTTAGTATAGTAGTTGAGTATTAGTATAGTATTAGAGCATTAGTCTAGTATTAGAGTAGTAGTAGTAGAGTATTAGTAGGGTATTAGAGCATTAGTATAGTAGTAGAGTATTAGTATAGTATTAGAGTATTAGTATAGTATTAGAGCATTAGTCTAGTATTAGAGTATTAGTCTAGTATTAAAGCATTAGTATAGTAGTAGAGTATTAGCAGGGTATTAGAGCATTAGTCTAGTATTAGAGTAGTAGTAGAGTAGTAGTAGGGTATTCGAGCATTAGTATAGTAGTAGTTTATTAGTATAGTATTAGTATAGTATTAGAGCATTAGTCTAGTATTAGAGTATTAGTATAGTAGTAGAGTATTAGTATAGTATTACAGTATTAGTATACTAGTAGAGTATTAGTAGGGTATTAGAGCATTAGTCTAGTATTAGAGCATTAGTCTAGTATTAGAGCATTAGTCTAGTATTAGAGCATTAGTCTAGTATTAAAGTATTAGTATAGTATTAAAGTATTAATATAAGTATTAGAGCATTTGCATAGTATTAGAGTATTAGTCTAGTATTAGAGCATTAGTCTAGTATTAGAGCATTAGTATAGTAGTAGAGTATTAGCAGGGTATTAGCGCATTAGTCTAGTATTAGAGTAGTAGTAGAGTATTAGTAGGGTATTAGAGCATTAGTCTAGTATTAGAGTATTAGTATAGTATTAGAGTATTAGTATAGTATTAGAGTATTAGTGTAGAAGTAGAGTATTAGTGTAGAAGTAGAGTATTAGTATAGTAGTAGAGTATTAGTATAGTATTACAGTATTAGAGTTTTAGTATAGTAGTTGAGTATTAGTATAGTATTAGAGCATTAGTCTAGTATTAGAGTACTAGTAGTAGAGTATTAGTAGGGTATTAGAGCATTAGTATAGTAGTAGAGTATTAGTATAGTATTAGAGTATTAGTATAGTATTAGAGCATTAGTCTAGTATTAGAGTATTAGTCTAGTATTAGAGCATTAGTATAGTAGTAGAGTATTAGCAGGGTATTAGAGCATTAGTCTAGTATTAGAGTAGTAGTAGAGTATTAGTAGGGTATTAGAGCATTAGTATAGTAGTAGTTTATTAGTATAGTATTAGTATAGTATTAGAGCATTAGTCCAGTATTAGAGTATTAGTATAGTAGTAGAGTATTAGTATAGTATTACAGTATTAGTATACTAGTAGAGTATTAGTAGGGTATTAGAGCATTAGTCTAGTATTAGAGTATTAGTATAGTATTAGAGTATTAGTATAGTATTAGAGTATTAGTATAGTATTAGAGCATTAGTATAGTATTAGAATATTAGTATAGTATTAAAGTATTAGTATAGTATTAAAGTATTAGTATAGTATTAGAGCATTTGTATAGTATTAGAGTATTAGTATAGTAGTAGAGTATTAGTATAGTAGTAGAGTATTAGTATAGTAGTTGAGTATTAGTATAGTATTAGAGCATTAGTCTAGTATTAGAGTAGTAGTAGAGTATTAGTAGGGTATTAGAGCATTAGTATAGTAGTAGAGCATTAGTATAGTAGTAGAGTATTAGTATAGTATTAGAGTATTAGTATAGTATTAGAGCATTAGTCTAGTATTAGAGTATTAGTCTAGTATTAGAGCATTAGTATAGTAGTAGAGTATTAGCAGGGTATTAGAGCATTAGTCTAGTATTAGAGTAGTAGTAGAGTATTAGTAGGGTATTAGAGCATTAGTATAGTAGTAGTTTATTAGTATAGTATTAGTATAGTATTAGAGCATTAGTCCAGTATTAGAGTATTAGTATAGTAGTAGAGTATTAGTATAGTATTACAGTATTAGTATACTAGTAGAGTATTAGTAGGGTATTAGAGCATTAGTCTAGTATTAGAGTATTAGTATAGTATTAGAGTATTAGTATAGTATTAGAGTATTAGTATAGTATTAGAGCATTAGTATAGTATTAGAATATTAGTATAGTATTAAAGTATTAGTATAGTATTAAAGTATTAGTATAGTATTAGAGCATTTGTATAGTATTAGAGTATTAGTATAGTAGTAGAGTATTAGTATAGTAGTAGAGTATTAGTATAGTAGTTGAGTATTAGTATAGTATTAGAGCATTAGTCTAGTATTAGAGTAGTAGTAGAGTATTAGTAGGGTATTAGAGCATTAGTATAGTAGTAGAGTATTAGTATAGTAGTAGAGTATTAGTATAGTAGTTGAGTATTAGTATAGTATTAGAGCATTAGTCTAGTATTAGAGTATTAGTATAGTATTAGAGTATTAGTAGGGTATTAGAGCATTAGTCTAGTATTAGAGTATTAGTATAGTATTAGAGTATTAATATAGTATTAGAGTATTAGTATAGTATTAGAGTATTAGTAGGGTATTAGAGCATTAGTCTAGTATTAGAGTATTAGTATAGTATTAGAGTATTAGTATAGTAGTAGAGTATTAGTAGGGTATTAGAGTATTAGTATATTATTAGAGTATTAGTATAGTATTAAGAGTATTAGTAGGGTATTAGAGCATTAGTTTAGTATTAGAGCATTAGTATAGTAGTAGAGTATTAGCAGGGTATTAGAGCATTAGTTTAGTATTAGAGTATTAGTATAGTATTAGAGCATTAGTCTAGTATTAGAGCATTAGTATAGTAGTAGAGTATTAGCAGGGTATTAGAGCATTAGTTTAGTATTACAGTATAATTCTTTTATCACATAATGTGGGCAGCGCTTAATAGGGAAACACCATTGAAAAGCGCTTGAAAAACAAGTAACGGCGGTTTTCACATACGGTATCGTGATTTATAGGAAATGCCTCCTACTATACAGCAACCTCTATTGTAGCACAACCACGGCATGACCTCTGGTGTGAACGATGGCAGATAGAGGTGGCTGAGACACGTTTAATATTAATGTCATGATATGCTGCGATGTTTGGAATAAGAATATGTTGTCATGATGTAGAATCTTCTGGTTGTAAACAATTGCGCAGATGCAGCAAATCTCGATGTGCAGCTGCCCGATGATCAGGCATCTCTTCATCCTATACCTGTATGTCCACAGCAGCACAGAGGATAAAGCAGGGAATGGGAAGTGCTGCTCTACTCTATGCCGGTATGGACATATCCAGTGGTGGAGATATAAGGGGTGTACATGCTGCAGTCACTCCTGGGGCCCCGTCTAAGACCGCCTGCCACATAACTGGACAGCAGAAGTATAAATGGCACAGGAAGGACTGGGGCCCCTGGTGGACATTTTACATTAGGGCCCAGGAGCTTAAATCCTCTCGGGATGTATCTCCTGCATGGTCCTGGGTTTCCGTCAGGAGATCAATCATTCATAGGATGGAATCTAAAATCTTAAAGGCCCCTTTAAAATGCGATCAAGACACGTGTCCCCTTCCTCATCTGTCCCCATCCGGAGAGAGATCAGGAGTGTGAGGGCGGCCGGACTGTGACTCACGAAGAGCAGAGCGCTGAAAATATGCTGAGAGGTCTCATTAGAGGCTGCGCTGTGACGCCCGGCCAGATTACAGACAGTTCTACTTCTTGGAAACACAGAAAGACAAATTAACCCATTAATGATGTCACAGTGGAATCCTCCGGAACAGCGCTGGATTATAACACGTCAATGGGGCAAATGTTTCATGGCCTCCACCTCCCTAACTCCACCATATAGAGACCTCCACCATATAGGGGCCTCCACTATCCTGCCTCCACCATATAGGGGCCTTCACATATAGGAGCCTCCAACACCCTGCCTCCACCATATAGGAGCCTCCACCACCCTGCCTCCACCATATAGGGGCCTCCACTATCCTGCCTCCACCATATAGGGGCCTCCACCACCCTGCCTCCACCATATAGGGGCCTCCACTATCCTGCCTCCACCATATAGGGGCCTCCACTATCCTGCCTCCACCATATAGGGGCCTCCACCACCCTGCCTCCACCATATAGGAGCCTCCACCACCCTGCCTCCATCATATAGGAGCCTCCACTATCCTGCCTCCACTATCCTGCCTCCACCATATAGGAGCCTCCACCACCCTGCCTTCACCATATAGGGGCCGCAACCATATAGGAGCCTCCACCACCCTGCCTCCACCATATAGGGGCCGCAACCATATAGGAGCCTCCACCACCCTGCCTCCATCATATAGGAGCCTCCACCACCCTGCCTTCACCATATAGGGGCCGCAACCATATAGGAGCCTCCACCACCCTGCCTCCACCATATAGGAGCCTCCACTACGCAGCCTTTTCTCCGGTAGGGTGCGCACCACCAGAGAATCTTGCAGCCGTGAGTCTCTGTTGTATTGGTGTATGCCGGCAGCCACCTACTGCGATCCCGGGAAGGATGAATCCTTGTTGTATATACCGGACCTGACGAAGGCAGCGGTTCGGTCCAGAAACGCGTAGTCCGCATGAATCAAGAAACATTTCCATTTTATACGTCTCATTTGTACTTACCAGCCTGGCGCCGTTACCGAGACACTGCATGAACTTTTTCTTAGTTTCCCCTTGCTCGACTATATAGCGGCCTTCACCACCCCACCCTTAACTATATAAGGGCCTCATCCATATAGGAGCCTCCACCACTCTGCCTCCATCATATTGGGGCCGACACCATACAGTGACCTCCCCTCCATCATATAGGGGCCGACACCATATAGGGGCCGACACCTTACAGTGACCTCTCCTCCATCATATAGGGGCCAACACCATACAGTGACCTCTCCTCCACCACTTAGGGGCTGCCCCCACCATGCCTGGCTGATCTAAACATCCTCCCCGGAGAGTTAGTAAATACATTTATGTTGTGGCTCTAGACGTGGTATTTTTGTGTAGTGGGCGCACTGTATGCCACGGCAGTATCCTGCGGGTCGTGAGGGTGTGGCACCACCTATGTGGGCACTGAATGTTGCTGCTGTGTGGAACTATAATGTGTGTAACTGTTACCTGGCACTGATCGGCGCTGTTGTTTGGGCATCGTTATGTCCTCGCTTTATGGCGCTGTTAATTAAGCACTTCATGGCACTATTTCTCAAAAAAATGATGGAAATATTTCTCTGCCGTACGAGTCGTTCATAAAGGGTTAACCCGTGCTTCAGCTCAAGGGAAAGACGTGATATTTTCTACACTAACCCCCTCCCCCATCATTAGTGCCAAAGATTAACCACATACTTGCAATTATCGTATTTAACTTCACAAATTAACAACTTCTCCCAGATAAGGTGACAAGAAGCCGCCGCCGCATATACGGAAAGTGCGATCTGATGTATCATAAATATACGACCTCACCAGATTATTATATTCTCCTAACAGATATAAAACTTTGTCTCAAGAGACTTCTCCTCATTACCCCCCAAAATACCAGATCCCCAGGGATCCCCATAAAACTGTACTGTGTGTTATCTGTGGTGTTACATAGGACTGCAGGTAACATCTACTACATTATCTGTTCTCAGAGAGTTATCACTGTGTTATCTGTGGTGTTACATAGGACTGCAGGTAACATCTACTACATTATCTGTTCTCAGAGAGTTATCACTGTGTTATCTGTGGTGTTACATAGGACTGCAGGTAACATCTACTACATTATCTGTTCTCAGAGAGTTATCACTGTGTTATCTGTGGTGTTACATAGGACTGCAGGTAACATCTACTGCATTATCTGTACTCAGAGAGTTATCACTGTGTGTTATCTGTGGTGTTACATAGGACTGCAGGTAACATCTACTACATTATCTGTACTCATAGAGTTATCACTGTGTTATCTGTGGTGTTACATAGGACTGCAGGTAACATCTACTACATTATCTGTACTCAGAGAGTTATCACTGTGTTATCTGTGGCGTTACATAGGACTGCAGGTAACATCTACTACATTATCTGTTCTCAGAGAGTTATCACTGTGTTATCTGTGGTGTTACATAGGACTGCAGGTAACATCTACTACATTATCTGTACTCTGGGTTATCACTGTGTTATCTGTGGTGTTACATAGGGCTGCAGGTAACATCTACTACATTATCTGTACTCAGAGAGTTATCAGTGTGTTATCTGTGGTGTTACATAGGACTGCAGGTAACATCTACTACATTATCTGTACTCAGAAAGTTGTCACTGTGTTATCTGTGGTGTTACATAGGACTGCAGGTAGCATCCACTACATTATCTGTACTCAGAGTTATCACTGTGTTATCTGTGATGTTACATAGGACTGCAGGTAACATCTACTACATTATCTGTACTCAGAGAGTTATCACAGTTTTTTCTGTGGTGTTACATAGGACTGCAGGTGACATCTACTACATTATATGTACTTAGAGAGTTATCCCTGTGTTATCTGTGGTGTTACATAGGACTGCAGGTATCTACTACATTATCTGTACTCAGAGAATTATCACTGTGTGTTATCTGTGGTGTTACATAGGACTGCAGGTGACATCTACTACATTATCTGTACTCAGAGAGTTATCACTGTGTGTTATCTGTGGTGTTACATAGGACTGCCGGTAACATCTACTACATTATCTGTAATCAGAGAGTTATCACTGTGTTATCTGTGGTGTTACATAGGATTGCAGGTGACACTACTACATTATCTGTAATCAGAGAGTTATCACTGTGTTATCTGTGGTGTTACATAGGACTGCAGGTAACATCTACTACATTATCTGTAATCAGAGAGTTGTCACTGTGTTCTCTGTGGTGTTACATAGGACTGCAGGTAACATCTACTACATTATCTGTACGCAGAGAGCTATCACTGTGTGTTATCTGTGGTGTTACATAGGACTGCAGGTAACATCTACTACATTATCTGTACTCAGAGAGTTATCACTGTTATCTGTGGTGTTACATAGGAGTGCAGGTAACATCTACTACATTATCTGTACTCAGAGAATTATCACTGTGTTATCTGTGGTGTTACATAGGACTGCAGGTAACATCTACTACATTATCTGTACTCAGAGAGTTATCACTGTGTTATCTGTGGTGTTACATAGGACTGCAGGTAACATCTACTACATTATCTGTAATCAGAGAGTTATCACTGTGTTATCTGTGGTGTTACATAGGAGTGCAGGTAACATCTACTACATTATCTGTACTCAGAGAGTTATCACTGTGTTATCTGTGGTGTTACATAGGACTGCAGGTAACATCTACTACATTATCTGTACTCAGAGAGTTATCACTGTGTTATCTGTGGTGTTACATAGGACTGCAGGTAACATCTACTACATTATCTGTACTCAGAGAGTTATCACTGTGTTATCTGTGGTGTTACATAGGACTGCAGGTAACATCTACTACATTATCTGTACTCAGAGAGTTATCACTGTGTTATATGTGGTGTTACATAGGACTGCAGGTAACATCTACTACATTATCTGCACTCAGAGAGTTATCACTGTGTTATCTGTGGTGTTACATAGGACTGCAGGTAACATCTACTACATTATCTGTACTCAGAGTTATCTGTGGTGTTACATAGGACTGCAGGTAACATCTACTACATTATCTATACTCAGAGAGTTATCACTGTGTTATCTGTGGTGTTACATAGGACTGCAGGTAACATCTACTACATTATCTGTACTCAGAGAGTTATCACTGTGTTATCTGTGGTGTTACATAGGACTGCAGGTAACATCTACTACATTATCTGTACTCAGAGAGTTATCACTGTTATCTGTGGTGTTACATAGGACTGCAGGTAACACTACTACATTATCTGTACTCAGAGAGTTATCACTGTGTTATCTGTGGTGTTACATAGGACTGCAGGTAACATCTACTACATTATCTGTACTCAGAGCGTTATCACTGTGTTATCTTTGGTGTTACATAGGACTGCAGGTAACACATACTGCATAGGGGTATGTAAACCCTCTAATACAATGCATTGATTTTTCTATTAGGGTTGAATCGCTGGCACTGAAATGTTAACAATGGTAAAAATAGAACTGAGATTTTTGAGGATTCTGCAGGACTGGAGATAAGATAATGAGTACAAACATTTATTTAGACCAAAGGAGAGAACAATCAGATATTCGGCTGCCATTTGTAGAGGTAATTTCCTCCGGGATCCGCCTGTTAAACACTTTATTGATTTACAACGTCCGAATAATGATGTACACACAGAGCAGTTCATTACGGGGGACAAAACCGCTCCACCGGCGCAATTAGTGCCGCCGCACCGATCCGGCCCCTGTGACATTCCTTCATATCTATGTAGCGAGAGACCAAGGTAACCAGGAGAGAAGGTCCCCGGAGAAAACACGTGAGAGTAAAACAGGAAAGGGAGAATGTACAAACACCGCCGCCCCCGCACAAGACCTAACTCCGCACCGAGAGCGCCAAAACGAAAATAACTGACCACCAATTAGGACGATTCAGAATTTCCTCCACCAATCACAGGCAGAGATTACTAATCAATCCAAACGAGAAGGCTAAAGTCACACTCATTTTGCTGCATTTTTTATGGCGTTTTTTGGGGCGTTATTTAACAAGTTTCTTAGAGCAGCCGTATGTTACATTAAAGTCTGTAGTAAAATATCAAATGCAATAAACACAACTGCGTTATTGTTTGTGGCCTTTTTATAGGCAATTTCATGGTCGTTTTTTTTTTTTTCTCCAAATGCATCATGACCGGGGTATGGCGCTTATTAGGCTCTATTGCCATAGGCTTCTCTATAGGACTTTAAAAAAAGTCAGAAAAAAAGCATGTACAAAATGTCACAACATAAAAATCACCACAAAAAAAGGAGAAGGAAAGGTCAGATAAAGAAATAGAACAATGCACAAAACTGATAAGATGAAAAAGGGAACGAGATTTTATACTCGTCTTAATTATCAAGATCAATGATGACACATTCACCCTCAAAATAGAAGAACACATTTTAAAAGTAAATTGATTCACTACAGATGTTATCATCTCATATAAACTATCCCTTATGTCAAAAAGTATAACTACTAAAATAGTAACCCTATATACAAGAATATAACTACTATAATACTGCTCCCTATATACAAGAATATAACTACTAGAATACTGCTCCTATATACAAGAATATAACTACTATAATACTGCTCCTATATACAAGAATATAACTACTATAATACTGCCCCTATATACAAGAATATAACTATTATAATACTGCCCACTATATACAAGAATATAACTACTATAATACTACCCCTATATACAAGAATATAAATACTATAATACTGCTCCTATATACAAGAATATAACTACTATAATACTGCCCCCTATATACAAGAATATAACTACTATAATACTGCTCCTATATACAAGAATATAACTACTATAATACTGCTCCTATATACAAGAATATAACTACTATAATATTGCCCCTATATACAAGAATATAACTACTATAATACTGCCTCCTATATACAAGAATATAACTACTATAACACTGCTCCTATATACAAGAATATAACTACTATAATACTGCTCCTATATACAAGAATATAACTACTATAATACTGCCTCCTATAGACAAGAATATAACTACTATAATACTGCCCCCTATATACAAGAATATAACTACTATAATACTGCTCCTATATACAAGAATATAACTACTATAATACTGCCCCTATATAGAAGAATATAACTACTATAATACTGCCCCTATATACAAGAATATAACTACTATAATACTGCTCCTATATACAAGAATATAACTACTATAATACTGTCCCCTATATACAAGAATATAACTACTATAATACTGCTCCTATATACAAGAATATAACTACTATAAAACTGCTCCCTATATACAAGAATATAACTACTATAACACTGCCTCCTATATACAAGAATATAACTACTATAATACTGCTCCTATATACAAGAATATAACTACTATAATACTGCTCCTATATACAAGAATATAACTACTATAATACTGCTCCTATATACAGGAATATAACTACTATAATACTGCCCCTATATACAAGAATATAACTACTATAATACTGCTCCTATATACAAGAATATAACTACTATAATACTGCCCCCTATATACAAGAATATAACTACTATAGTACTGCCCCCTATATACAAGAATATAACCACTATAATACTGCCCCTATATATAAGAATATAACTACTATAATACTGCTCCTATATACAAGAATATAGCTACTATAATACTGGTCCTATATACAAGAATATAACTACTATAATACTGCTCCTATATACAAGAATATAACTACTATAATACTGCCCCTATATACAAGAATATAACTACTATAATACTGCTCCTATATACAAGAATATAACTACTATAATACTGCCTCCTATAGACAAGAATATAACTACTATAATACTGCCCCCTATATACAAGAATATAACTACTATAATACTGCCCCCTATATACAAGAATATAACTACTATAATACTGCTCCTATATACAAGAATATAACTACTATAATACTGCCCCCTATATACAAGAATATAACTACTATAATACTGCTCCTATATACAAGAATATAACTACTATAATACTGCCCCTATATACAAGAATATAACTACTATAATACTGCTCCTATATCCAAGAATATAACTACTATAATACTGCCTCCTATATACAAGAATATAACTACTATAATACTGCCCCTATATACAAGAATATAACTACTATAATACTGCTCCTATATACAAGAATATAACTACTATAATACTGCTCCTATATACAAGAATATAACTACTATATTACTTCTCCCTATATACAAGACTATAACTACTATAATACCGCTCCTATATACAAGAATATAACTACTATAATACTGCCCCATATATACAAGACTATAACTACTATAATACTGCCCCCTATATACAAGAATATAACTACTATAATACTGCCCCCTATATACAAGAATATAACTACTATAATACTGCACCCTATATACAAGAATATAACTACTATAATACCGTTCCTATATACAAGAATATAACTACTATAATACTGCCCCCTATATACAAGAATATAACTACTATAATACTGCCCCCTATATACAAGAATATAACTACTATAATACCGCTCCTATATACAAGAATATAACTACTATAATACTGCCCCTATATACAAGAATATAACTATTATAATACTGCACCCTATATACAAGAATATAACTACTATAATACTGCCCCCTATATACAAGAATATTACTACTATAATACTGCCACCTATGTACAAGAATATAACTACTATAATACTGCCCCCTATGTACAAGAATATAACTACTATAATACTGCCACCTATGTACAAGAATATAACTACTATAATACTGGCCCTATGTACAAGAATATAACTACTATAATACTGCCCCCTATATACAAGAATATTACTACTATAATACTGCCACCTATGTACAAGAATAGAACTACTATAATAATGCTCCTATATACAAGAATATAACTACTATAATACTGCTCATATATACAGGAATATAACTACTATAATACTGCCCCTATATACAAGAATATAACTACTATAATACTGCCCCCTATATACAAGAATATAACTACTATAATACTGCCCCATATATACAAGAATATAACTACTATAATACTGCCCCCTATATACAAGAATATAACTACTATAATACTGCTCCTATATACAAGAATATAACTACTATAATACTGCTCCTATATACAAGAATATAACTACTATAATACTGCCCCTATATACAAGAATATAACTACTATAATACTGCACCCTATATACAAGAATATAACTACTATAATACTGCCCCCTATATACAAGAATATTACTACTATAATACTGCCACCTATGTACAAGAATATAACTACTATAATACTGCCCCCTATGTACAAGAATATAACTACTATAATACTGCCACCTATGTACAAGAATATAACTACTATAATACTGCCCCTATGTACAAGAATATAACTACTATAATACTGCCCCCTATATACAAGAATATTACTACTATAATACTGCCACCTATGTACAAGAATAGAACTACTATAATACTGCTCCTATATACAAGAATATAACTACTATAATACTGCTCCTATATACAAGAATATAACTACTATAATACTGCCCCTATATACAAGAATATAACTACTATAAGGGTATGTGCACACACACTAATTACGTCCGTAATTGACGGACGTATTTCGGCCGCAAGTCCCGGACCGAACACAGTGCAAGGAGCCGGGCTCCTAGCATCATACTTATGTACGATGCTAGGAGTCCCTGCCTCGCTGCAGGACAACTGTCCCGTAGTATAATCATGTTTACAGTACGGGACAGTTGTCCTGCAGCGAGGCAGTGACTCCTAGCATCGTACATAAGTATGATGCTAGGAGCCCGGCTCCTTGCACTGTGTTCGGTCCGGGACTTGCGGCCGAAATACGTCCGTCAATTACGGACGTAATTAGTGTGTGTGCACATACCCTAATACTGCCCCTATATACAAGAATATAACTACTATAATACTGCCCCTATATACAAGAATATAACTACTATAATACTGCCCCCTATATACAAGAAAATAACTACTATAATACTGCTCCTATATACAAGAATATAACTACTATAATACTGCTCCTATATACAAGAATATAACTACTATAATACTGCCCCTATATACAAGAATATAACTACTATAATACTGCTCCTATATACAAGAATATAACTACTATAATACTGCTCCTATATACAAGACTATAACTACTATAATACTGCTCCTATATACAAGAATATAACTACTATAACACTGCTCCTTTTATACAAGAATATAACTACTATAATACTGCCCCCTATATACAAGAATATAACTACTATAACACTGCTCCCTATATACTATAACAATGCTCCCTATATACAAGAATATAACTACTATAATACTGCTCCCTATATACAAGAATATAACTACTATAATACTGCTCCCTATATACAAGAATATAACTACTATAATACTGCCCCTATATACAAGAATATAACTACTATAATACTGCTCCTATATACAGGAATATAATTACTATAATACTGCTCCCTATATACAAGAATATAACTACTATAATACTGCCCCCTATATACAAGAATATAACTACTATAATACTGCCCTCTATATACAAGAATATAACTACTATAATACTGCCCCTATATACAAGTATATAACTACTATAATACTGCCCCTATATACAAGAATATAACTACTATAATACTGCCCCTATATACAAGAATATAACTACTATAATACTGCTCCTATATACAAGAATATAACTACTATAATACTGCCCCCTATATATAAGAAAATAACTACTATAATACTGCTCCTATATACAAGAATATAACTACTATAATACTGCTCCCTATACACAAGAATAGAACTACTATAATAATGCCCCCTATATACAAGAATATAACTACTATAATACTGCCCCTATATACAAGAATATAACTACTATAATAATGCCCCCTATATACAAGAATATAACTACTATAATACTACCCCTATATACAAGAATATAACTACTATAATACTGCTCCCTATACACAAGAATATAACTACTATAATACTGCCCATATATACAAGAATATAACTACTATAATACTGCTCCCTATATACAAGAATATAACTACTATAATACTGCTCCCTATATACAAGAATATAACTACTATAATACTGCCCCTATATACAAGAATATAACTACTATAACACTGCTCCTATATACAAGAATATAACTACTATAACACTGCTCCTATATACAAGAACATAACTACTATAATACTGCTCCTATATACAAGAATATAACTACTATAATACTGCTCCTATATACAAGAATATAATTACTATAATACTGCCCCCTATATACAAGAATATAACTACTATAATACTGCTCCTATATACAGGAATATAACTACTATAATACTGCTCCTATATACAAGAATATAACTACTATAGTACTACTCCTATATACAAGAATATAACTACTATAATACTGCTCCTATATACAAGAACATAACTACTATAATACTACCCCCTATATACAAGAATATAACTACTATAATACTGCCCCTAAATACAAGAATATAACTACTATAATACTGCCCCTATATACAAGAATATAACTACTATAATACTGCCCCTACATACAAGAATATAACTACTATAATACTGCCCCCTATATACAAGAATATAACTACTATAATACTGCTCCTATATACAAGAATATAACTACTATAATACTGCCCCTATATACAAGAATATAACTACTATAATACTGCTCCTATATACAAGAATATAACTACTATAATACTGCCCCTATATACAAGAATATAACTACTATAATACTGCTCCTATATACAAGAATATAACTACTATAATACTGCCCCCTATATACAAGAATATAACTACTATAATACTGCTCCTATATACAGGAATATAACTACTATAATACTGCCCCTATATACAAGAATATAACTACTATAATACTGCCCCCTATATACAAGAATATAACTACTATAATACTGCTCCTATATACAAGAATATAACTACTATAATACTGCTCCTATATACAAGAATATAACTACTATAATACTTTGCAGACTTTGAGGGGCAGTTCTCATCACATCTCCTAGAGTTCCTCATGCTCTGCTGTTTTCTAACTATATTTTGGAGATAATTAATATGTAGCAGCTGGCAGGTGTTATCGTCTCCCTTTAAAGGGTTAATCCCGAGCAGCGTCTTGTATGAGGAGCATTATGTATTCTGCCTGGGTTATGTCTTCT